>NW_022987641.1:8596288-8748152 GCF_902827165.1 Trematomus bernacchii
AATGTCGCCATTTCTATGGTGAGCTCACAAACCCTCATTTATCAAACTTTCCACTAAACTCTGCATAGATGGATAGACTCATTGAACCACACTTTCCCTGTTGTGTGTTGACCACACAGGCTTTCTGTCCCTGGAGGAACACTGGACTTCATTAATAGGACACCAGTAATCACATCTCATGTTCCCGAATCAGTTTGTGTTGGTGTAAAAGCAGCTGATAAACTCATCCCTCATCTCTAAGATTGAGGCCAAAGCAGCCCCAGGAGTCTTGTAATCCAACATGGTGCTGTTCATTAGTGTTCAGCCGGGACAGGCTCCCTTATCCCCAAACACTAATAACACTGAATCCTCCCTGCAGCCCGCATCCCAAGACAACTGCTGTCCAGGGCATGTAGTTCAAGAAAGTCATCTTTATAATCATTGGATGTTTACGCAGTTACAAGAGTCAATAAATAACAAATGTCAAATAGGCACACTTTCAATACAAATGTTGTATCCTGCCATTTAAAGTAGGGATGTCCCGATCACCTTTTTTTGCTCCCGATCCGATTCCGATCATTTGATTTTGACAATCTGCCGATACCGATTTTTCCCGATCCGATCTTTATGCAATGCATTAAGAGGAAAAAAAAGGTAACAGATAACGTCTGGTCATCCAACGCGATGAATTCAGCTATCTTGGCTGTTATTTTTTTGGCCTTTTCACTGTTCTGGGGTAGTTTCTCTTTCCTTTTAAAAGTCTCTGAAAGTGTCGGTTGTTTCAGTGCCATTACCTGAGTGGCCGCTGTGTACTCGTCGTGTTGTTGTTGGTGGTGTTTGTATTAGATTGGTCATGTTGAACGTAGCTCTGTTCTTTCCACCACGCGGAACCTCCGCCTTGCAAACATTGCATCTGGCTGTTACACTGCCTTCGCTTTCAATTTTATAATACTTCCAAACTCCTGACATTTTCTCTGTCCCGACTCCCGAGTCACCAGCTGAACGTAGCCTCTTGTTAGCTTACTGCTACACTGCGCCCACTCTGTTGCCAGATTTGAGAGAAATAAGCAACCAGGTCTATGAAAACAAGCCCAAAAGAAGCAACACATACATGATGTTGTGTAATTTTAACCCAAAACTAAGGCCTCAGGATGACTTTAAGACGTGAACATGGTCATTTTTGTTTTGTAACATTAAATAAAATGTATAAAAATATTTTATAAAAAAAAAAAAAAAAAAAAAAAAAAAGAATCCGATCCCCGATTTTTTTCTCCCGATCCCCGATCACGTGAAAATCACGTGATCGGATCGGGACATCCCTAATTTAAAGTATTGTCTTACTTAAAGTGGACCTATCATGCTATATTTGAATAATATAGTGTAGGACCATACCTACAGTATATAAGGCATATTTATACTTTTTTTTCCTCCAAAATACCAAACAGATCATGCATTTTAGCCATGCCTCATTTTGCTCAATTTGAAAATGTTTAGCTCTGTTTTTGCAAGGGCTGATTCTGTGAGAACAGCACCACCTACAGGCCTGGCATATGTACTACAGCGTCTCCAGCGCTTTTCGAACGGCAATGGCCGTGGCTCTCTCCTCCTGATTGGTGGAGTTGGCCCAATAGCCGTAGCGCCACCGTCCTGACGTCAGGACAGTGTTCAAATCTGGATCAGTTTTTATCAGATCCGTTGCAGCCCCTTTTTTTAGAGATTTGGGTATGGAGGAAAATAGAGAGGGTTGTGTTTTCTGACACTTGGTGAGTTCCCTGGAACACCGGGGACACATATTCATGTATAAAAGACGTACAAAAGTGCATTTTGCATGATAGGTCCCCTTTAAGACCTTCCGAAGTCCACATTTGAAATAAAATCATTGAGAAGAAACTAATATTTCCCAGTACACACTTACTTTAATTACATACATGCACACAAACACAAAGTATTATCCGCATGTTATTATCAATTTAGACCATGTCATTGTGTATCACATAATTCGATGTGGGACATGTTTGTTTACATGAGCAATAACGGATTATAGCGCTGATAAAGTGAACAATCAGGCTGATAAGGTCGGCAATTAGTGCTGGCATGGGGGATTCCACCACTAATGATACAAAAGATTATATATCTATATACAGAGAGGTAAATACTGAATGCTGAACAAAATATGGGTTTTTAATCAAATTGCAGTGTGAGGAATCCAAATGTATGACGGAGTGCTTTGCAGTGATTGGGATTTGGCCATCCACCTGATTGACAGGTGAGAGTTTATGATGCTTTGCCTCAACATGACATATTACACGTGTATGAGCGCAGTGTGATTGAAGCTTGTTCAGAGTATCAGGTGTCTGGCTGACACATATCCTCGCTTGGCTTCGTTATTCTGACTCACCCTGACAGCTGCTCACTCATGCCAACACATTGGACATAGCACAGATTGGGCTGAAGTTACAGTTTTATAATCCGTGTCTCTGCTCCATCAGTTTCCTCTGCGTTTGATTCCAGCGTTGGAGACAGGCGTATGACGGTGTGCCGATGAAGCTGTTCATTGTTGGAAAGCTGCATGTCTGTTGACCTTTCGCAGTATGAATAAAACATCCATATAAATGTGCTGTTGGCACTGCAGTCACCTGAACCTTTAGCGTCTGAAGCCTCCTGGGTAATCCCATGAAGCAGATCCAGTGCAGCTGTGAGCTGCATGGCCTGTGCTCCTGAAGCTGAGCACCAGTGTCTCTGCTCCTGTCTCTCTGCTACTGCCTGTCTTTATCTGTCTCCCTACTCCTGTCTCCCTGCTCCTGAAGCTGAGCACCAGTGTCTCTGCTCCTGTCTCTCTGCTCCTGTCTGTCTGCTCCTGTCTCTCTGCTCCTGTCTCTGCTCCTGTCTCTGCTCCTGTCTCTGCTCCTGTCTCTCTGCTCCTGTCTCTGCTCCTGTCTCTGCTCCTGTCTGTCTGCTCCTGTCTCTCTGCTCCTGTCTCTCTGCTCCTGTCTCTGCTCCTGTCTGTCTGCTCCTGTCTGTCTGCTCCTGTCTCTGCTCCTGTCTCTCTGCTCCTGTCTCTCTGCTCCTGTCTCTCTGCTCCTGTCTCTGCTCCTGTCTCTCTGTCTGTCTCTGCTCCTGTCTCTGCTCCTGTCTCTGCTCCTGTCTCTCTGCTCCTGTCTCTGCTCCTGTCTGTCTGCTCCTGTCTCTGCTCCTGTCTCTGCTCCTGTCTCTGCTCCTGTCTCTCTGCTCCTGTCTCTCTGCTCCTGTCTCTGCTCCTGTCTCTGCTCCTGTCTCTGCTCCTGTCTCTCTGCTCCTGTCTCTCTGCTCCTGTCTCTGCTCCTGTCTCTGCTCCTGTCTCTGCTCCTGTCTCTCTGCTCCTGTCTCTCTGCTCCTGTCTCTGCTCCTGTCTCTGCTCCTGTCTGTCTGCTCCTGTCTGTCTGCTCCTGTCTCTGCTCCTGTCTCTGCTCCTGTCTCTGCTCCTGTCTCTGCTCCTGTCTCTCTGCTCCTGTCTCTCTGCTCCTGTCTCTGCTCCTGTCTCTGCTCCTGTCTGTCTGCTCCTGTCTGTCTGCTCCTGTCTCTCTGCTCCTGTCTCTGCTCCTGTCTCTCTGCTCCCTGTCTGTCTGCTCCTGTCTGTCTGCTCCTGTCTCTGCTCCTGTCTCTCTGCTCCCTCTCTGTCTTTTATCTGTCTCTCTGCTCCTGTCTCTCTGCTCCCTGTCTGTCTTTTATCAGTCTCTCTGCTCCTGTCTCTGCTCCTGTCTCTGCTCCTGTCTGTCTGCTCCTGTCTGTCTGCTCCTGTCTCTGCTCCTGTCTCTCTGCTCCCTCTCTGTCTTTTATCTGTCTCTCTGCTCCTGTCTCTCTGCTCCCTGTCTGTCTTTATCTGTCTCTCTGCTTTTGACTGAAAATGATGTCATAACGTATTCACTATGAATGCTTATACAGTTATTAACATGTGTAAAAACACATTTTATTTATGCTCCTGGTCACAGGTGCTTTACGTACATAAATGTACATTATATTAAAATGCTTAATGTATGTTGGAAACACTTAATTTGGAGTAATATGCTCACTATTATGTAATAAATCATGTGCAACAAGGAAAACACTAGACCTAGCATGCAGGATAAAGCATTTATAATGAATAATATGATCCAATATGCTACCTATAGGCATGCTATGTGCAGAGAAAAGAACATACAGTATTCATTTTAGTATCTCTTTTGGAAAAATGGGAACTAAAGTGAGTTAAACAAGTGTGAAGCTCAACATGAAATAATCCCCCGTGGCTGCAGCTGTGCCAGGGTTAGTTGAATATTCATTGATGCAGAAGATTTGACAGAAGGGTTTTGTTTTCAGAGTGGATGCACTGCATTTCACGAGTCCAGCAGCACATATTCTGATCAAACTGTATGAAATAGTTTATCTGGGAGCTGTAGAAGGTAAACAAAGGGATTATACTGAGTTCTTCTTTGACTATTGGATTGATCTAATGTGGTGGAATGGTGGTCATGACCTAAATGTGACAGGGTGTTCATCTTCTACTGTAGGAGGATAGGTGTTGATGAAAGATAAATATGTATGAGGAAAAAGTAATGTTTATGTTGTGCTGAGCTTTCATATATCTGTATTTACATGGAAGCCTTCCTCCTCTTCTCTATAGAAGGTCAGATTATATATGTTGTGCCCTGTGTCGGTACCCTTTTCACCCCGCTGAGGATCACACGAAATATGCCATCTGGTTGTGATTTAAGTGCTTTACATTATCACCGTTAATACCCGTCACATGCACAGCCTTCGTTTCCCGCTGCAAAGCATGTGTTGCAATAATGGGAATTAAATCTTGGCAGGGTCAGTGTGTTAATGTGCAACCACTTCATAATTGAAGTTGACTTAAGTAACCCATGTGTATGTTTCTCCACGGATACAATATATTCTCTTATCAGTTCATACTTAGACCATGACAAACTGAGCAGACTTATTACTGTCGGGGAGTAGAGAGAGGCTTAGGAAGAGATGGGGGGGGGGGGTGTGTGTGTGTGTGTGTGTGTGTGTGTGTGTGTGTGTGTGTGTGTGTGTGTGTGTGTGTGTGTGTGTGTGTGTGTGTGTGTGTGTGTGTGTGTGTGTGTGTGTGTGTGTGTGTGTGTGTGTGTGTGTGTGTGTGTGTGTGTGTGTTGTGTGTGTGTGTGTGTGTGTGTGTGATGCAGTTAATACATTATGTCATGGAGCAATAGAAGAGGAATAAGCTGTGAGTGAATGTGCAGCTGTAGTCGAGAATCAGGACGATACACACACTGAACTGTGACTTCAGACATCATTGTGTCCTCGACTGTCCCTGAGCGATAATGACTACCGTGAAGTACTGTGTGTGTGTGTGTGTGTGTGTGTGTGTCTCTAATAGCGAGACCGAGTGTTCTGTTTTGGCTGCCTCTCAGAAGCCTGTGCTGCACACAAATCATTTTCTCTGAACATCTTCTGTGCTCTGTGCTGTGGCTGTGGAGGGAATAAAGTCACCGTTTGTGCAGCAGTCTGTTGTCAAATGTTGCTGTTTATATTTTAAATGCGAAACAATAAAATGTTGCTCCATATTATACAGATTTGTACGTGAAACCAAAGAATACGTGTAGGGTGAACTCTGTAACTCTTCATGCAGACAGGCTGGGTAGTGATGAAATGACAGTTAAAGCCTGTCACTTCTCATAAAGCCAATTCCCAGCAGCCATTTGTGGTTCCACCTAACCATCAATGTATTTCTGTGTGTTTTCGGAAATTCCAAAACGACTAATAACCTTATCCTTCTTTGTCCTGTAGTGGTGACAGCAGAGCCGCTGGTCCGAGGCCCGAGGAAACTCCCCGAAGATATCGACTGGTCGTACTCAGGTGTGTGAGCACATTTTCTTTTGCAATGGTGAAAGATATTACAGAAAGATATGCAGAAAGACTGTGTCGATAAGCATTTGTGAAAGGTGGTATCATGCCCTGTAAAAGAATACATTTTAAATAAAAAAACTCAATACTAATAATTCAAATTATAACTGGTATAACTGGTATAACTGGTATAGGGGGTGTTAGCATCATGGTATTTAAGTCATCTTAAGGGTACTTAGTGACCAACAGTTTGAATCAGCCAATCAGATCTAAGATGTGTTTATTTCCCCCCATAGCAGTTACTCAGAAAATATTCTACATGAATAATAGATAACAAAACGCTAATAAAGGCGCAGTCGTGTCACTCAATATATCCCAAAAATAATCTTCAAAAACAAACAAATTGGTGAAATAAAATTGTAATATCAAAACGCGTCACTGTCACCAGGTTTAGGTTGGATACCCCATAGATGGAGTGGCCCTCTGCTTACCTTTAGACATCACACAGACACATCCTAAAACAGAATGTCAGTGTGAACATCACATGAATTGAAGGAATTGTCTGTGAACATGTCCTGAGAGACAGCCTTGATCTGCCTCCCTCCATATGGTGGGATGGCACCAGCTAAGTCAGCATGAAGCCCCCGCTGCGCTAAGCTGTGCTCCACCAGAAACAAAGAGTGGACACAGACAGTCCGTAAAGGGCCCCCCGAGGGACAGATAAGCTTATAATGGAGGAATGATCAGACACAAGGTCATCAGTGGGCTCAATGCATGCTTCTAAACGTATTAACCTGCACCCCAGTGGGAGTGCTGGTGATAATTATAGCGTTATGAAGCTAATAACACTGTCTGAGGCAGGCAAAACAGCAAAAACACATTCTAATAAGACATTTTGTAAACCATTAATTGACCAAATAGCTTGAACATTCAATAAAATGACTGAACATTTGATTTATGATTCAACTACTTGTACTAGTAACTGATTTGTCAGTGTTAATGATTTGAGGGACATTGTTTAGCATGGGTAGCTGTAGCCCTACACACTCGTATGTATGAGTTGCAGATCCAGTGATATAAGGGTGCACATCAAGTCTGTGCACTTTTATGAATCATGCCTTTGCATACCTCTTTATAAAAAACATAGCAAACCATAACACAGGCCAGTGACTGCAGGGCTGGCTACATGTATATGGATGTCAGGTTAATGTGCACTGAGACGATAAAGCTTAGTCATCATACATATTTTACCAATAGCAAAAATAAATACTTTATCTGTATCTCGGAGAAACGACTTGTAATAATGAGTTGAATACAAAACTAGGGGAAATAGATAATGACATTGAAAGAGAACGGCCCTGCTTTTTGGTTCACGTTATGCTGATGTTTGTCAGAGCAGCATGAATATGAATTGATGCACATGTCTTTTCATCTTGGAGATTGTTTTCTTTTCCTGTCAAATCTTTACAATCAATTCCAGGGCACATACACCCTGTTCGACAGTGTAATAGGTTTTTTTTTTCATACAAGACTACTTGTATGGTCATGAATGATGAAAAACCTGTCTGCAATAGCAATGAAGGGGAGTCACCCTTTCATTTCCCTACCGTTTGTAATCTTTTTTAATTTCATATTTTCTTTCTCAGTGCATTTTATTTGGATTCCCTGTAAGTGTGTGTGTGTGTGTGTGTGTGTGTGTGTGTGTGTGTGTGTGTGTGTGTGTGTGTGTGTGTGTGTGTGTGTGTTGTGTGCATGTGTTGTGTGTGTGTGTGCGCACAATCTTGTTTTTCTGGACTGCTTTGTTTCTTGCCTTGTGCTGTGCGCTGGGTCGTGAGTAACAGCATTAACATGTGAAAGAAACACACTTCATTGTGAGGCAGCTTTTTACTTGGGTCAGAAGTGGAGGGGGCGGGGGGGGGGGGGGCGAAGTGAAAAAGAAGAGAGAGGGGCACATGAGAGCTAGAGAAATGTGAGGACAGGAAGAGAGAAGCGAACGAGGAAAGCTTCATCTAAATCACAATACACCTTTTCAAAGCGTACGAGAAACAAATCATCAAAAAGTATATATTTCCGAGTAACTAAAACACAGTAACATATATGTAAGTTTCTCGCTTAATGGGGACTTACCAGTTCAGTTTGGTCCACAATAATCAGTTCTGCGTTTTAGCATTACTGTATAGATTCAGTAACATCGCCGACTTGCATAATATAGGAGATAAAGTCAACTTGTGTGAACCAATCAAAATCATATTGGGCGGCGCTGAGCAGCAACTGTGCTATTGCGCATAGATATTGGTGATAGTGGCTAAAGAAGTATTAAACCACACATTCTCTGAATTCAACAATTGACCCACCTCAAGTGATAACCAAAACATTCCCTGAAAGACACTGAAGCTCTCTGTAGAGCTGAGGGGAGCTGCACAGTTTGGTGAACATCCTCTGTTTAACATTATTCAGTGATTTCACCTAAAACACTGGCAGCCCTTTCGCTCTGCTACCTCTTCATTAGTGCACGTGTATAGGTCTGTCTGTGCACGTGTGTGTATTCCGGGCCTATGTGTGTAAAGTAGAAACAACACCAGATAGAAACATGTAATTTCCCCTCGGCGATGAATTCATCTTGATCTTAATCGCACTTTTCTCTCCTAATATATTTTTTCATTTAATACATTTAGCAATAAAGCCACTGCGAGGCTGTTTTCTTTATTTCTTTATTTTTTAGTTAAAATCTTGGTAGCTGCAAACCTTTTTTTAAATAGTATTAACATTAAACCTGCAGGTACCCAAGTTCCTCCTCCTCCTCCTCCTCCTCCTCCTCCTCCTCCTCCTCCTCCTCCTCCTCCTCCTCCTCCTCCTCCTCCTCCTCCATCTCCTCCTCCTCCATACTTGTCATTCCTCTCTGCTTTGTCTCCAAGGGGTCCCAGGGATCCTTCTCCCTGGCAGACCCCCCCAGGGCCCATCTGTTATACTTATGTGTCTGTGAGCTTCCCCTTCTTGGCAAATGCAATGTGATGCAATGCATATTTCAAAGGATACTGTCAAAAAAATCACAACTACAATCACTACATAAATGTAGGCAAATCCTGGCAACGGCACACTCTCCTCTCCTCTCCTCTCCTCTCCTCTCCTCTCCTCTCCTCTCCTCTCCTCTCCTCTGAATTTCTGTCTATTCTCTCTTCTCCATCCAAATAAGTTTTACCCAGGGGCGATGCAGGCTTCAATACTCCCCTGGTGCTTTGTCTGGGGAATACACACACATACACGCACACGCACATTAACACACCCACACACACATGCATACAACCGCATACAACCGCACACACACAGCACTGGAATTTCAAATCAGTGTGACCGGTTGACATTCTTCCTACTTTATAAACGTGGCTGGTATTAAGCATTAATTGTAACTGTCACCAACATTTTTAATTCTGCAGGAAAACTAATAAAGTTCTTCCCAGACCAACTATAGATGCAGGTGTGTCCATCATTGACTTCCACTTTGCCTTAGCCTCTGCTGCAACTCAATGTCACCCTGTCTTTGTGGTTTTAATGATCACAATAATAATAAGAGAGCTGCAGTGTCCCCTGCTGTAAAGACTGGTTCACATAAAGTAAGCTCTGAAGCCTTGACTCCAGATTTCTGAGAGCCTCTCATTCATCTCGTGTTGTCTCTTTCACTCGGCACACGCATGTGTTCAACACCCACTATGTTCTACACAGCTCCGTTAGTCACCAAATACTTGAGGCTGGCTTCTCTTCTGCTCCAGTTGTTGCTCTGCTGCTGGAGCCTGGTGGGGGACGTGAGGTAGTGGAGCAGGTGTGTGTGTGTGTGTGTGTGTGTGTGTGTGTGTGTGTGTGTGTGTGTGTGTGTGTGTGTGTGTGTGTGTGTGTGTGTGTGTGTGTGTGTGTGTGTGTGTGTGTGTGTGTGTGTGTGTGTGTGGTGTGTGTGTGTGTGTGTGTGTGTGTGTGTGTGTGTGTGTGTGTGTGTGTGTGTGTGTGTGTGTGTGTGTGTGTGTGTGTGTGTGTGTGTGTGTGTGTGTGTGTGTGTGTGTGGTGTGTGTGTGTGTGTGTGTGTGTGTGTGTGTGTGTGTGTGTGTGTGTGTGTGTGTGTGTGTGTGTGTGTGTGTGTGTGTGTGTGTGTGTGTGTGTGTGTTGCGTTGCTTTGCTTTTCTACGGGTGTAATGTAAGTAAGAACATTTACCCAAGCACTGTACCTATAAGTACAATGATCAGGTACTTGTACTCTACTACAATTGTATGGAAACAATTGAACTTAGATAGAGATAATTCAATGGCATTTAAAAAACATTTACTGTAGGTAGTTGTCTAATTTATTTTTGAATAATTTCAATAAATTTTTTAATGTATTTTAGATTCTTTTGCATACTTTTTTGTCTAATATTTTAAGCACATTTTGCTGACCATACTAAGCTTCTTTTCCCTCAAGGTAACATCTTTAATATATACTTTTTACTTGTAGCAGAGTATTTTTACAGTGTGGTATGAGTATTTTTACTTATGTAATGGATTTGTCCTCCACCACTGCTTTTCTTTCACTGTTCCTGTATGTTGCAGGGTTAATGAGTTCAGAGTCTCTCATTTTTCCACTTGGAGTATCTGTGTTAATCCAAACATCATACATTTATATTGACCTGTCCAATCATCAGTCAAGGTTGGGCTGTTATATACAGTAACACCTGCTCAGAGACAGGAGTGATAGAGTGCTTTCTGTGCTGTTTTATTATCTAGTTAACCTTCCCTGTGTACAGTACGTTGAGATTCCCAGTAAATCAGTTGAGGGAGCGAGCGTTGTTAAATATTTAACTCGTGCAGAGCCTCCGACTGCAGAGACCTTTTCATGTTCTCGCGTCTAGACGGAGCGTCAGAGATCTGATCAAGAGCATGCGGGACTCTTCTTCCTCAATAATCTGACAGGGCTGCTGTCAGATATACGCTCGATGTTGAGGTGTCTGGCACTCCATCATTAACATAGTCGATCTCTCTCTGTCTGTGTGTGTGTGTGTGTGTGTGTGTGTGTGTGTGTGTGTGTGTGTGTGTGTGTGTGTGTGTGTGTGTGTGTGTGTGTGTGTTTGTGTGTGTGTGTGTGTGTGTGTGTGTGTGTGTGTGTGTGTGTGTGTGTGTGTGTGTGTGTGTGTGTGTGTGTGTGTGTGTGTGTGTGTGTGTGGTGTGTGTGTGTGTGTGTGGTGTGTGTGTGTGTGTGTGTGTGTGGAGTCCTTTCTCTGCCATTCATAATAGATTCATTTAGAAGCTGAGATCTTGTCAGCCTCAGTCTGACTCCTTTATGTCAGTCTGTGTGTGTCTTCTCTATATCTGTGAACACACACGTCTTCTTTGTCCTTCTCCTTTTGTCTCTTACACACATTTTCTTCCCCACCTTTTGCATGGTGTGGGGGTGTTTTGTGAACTTCAGGATTTTAGCCTTTGCAGACCATTTACATGCACTTAAACCTATATAACACTACAGGAAAGGGAAAACCCCAAATAGCAGAATAGGTCCCCTTTAAGTAAATGTTAGCATGTTGCTGCCCTCTGCTCCTGATACTATGATGCTACATGCAGAGACTGAATGACATTGTGTTTGTGCGGTGCTGTGTACATGTAAGATTAAAGAGGATTTCATTCTGTTTGTGTCTGTTTGAAAAAAAAAAGAAGGAATTCCGAGAGAGGGAGGGAACAAAATCAAGGACAGAAAAGGTTTTTATAATGATATAATTTTACTTCAGAATTGCAGACTGCTTTAAAGCTCTCCTATGTGAATTTGACATCAAAGGCAGGCAGTGTCATGGGAATACTGTGAAACTGCAAGTAGGACTCAGAGATTTGAAATGTTATTTTCATTTTTTTTCAAGCATCCAAATGCGTACACACACACACACACACACACACACACACACACACAAGGAATTTAAAGCTATTACCTGTTAAGTCATGTGTGACCAGTTGCAGTTAAACCATCTGCCCTGACCTCATTGGATCCATTGTCTTTACTGTATATTGTGGACCACACAACAACAAAAACACACACACACACACACACACACACACACACACACACAGTGAGTACATGTAAATGCAATAGTGTAACATGCAGTACCTCCATGAACACATTCACTCACACACACAGACCCTGCATATCCTTCAATGTAATCAGCAGTTGTAGATTCAGACATGCATTCATGAATAAACAATGCAGAGCCGTTTGAGGCGGGGCTTGAGATGTTAAGCAGAGCATTTGTGCTACAGTATATGAATGTATTGCACTGAAGGAAAAACACAGCTTTTTCTTTTCTATCTATCTATTTTGATTGTTTTATTGCCATGTTTGTGTTGCGTGTTTGTCTGGAGGTTGTGCTTGTCCTGATAATGTTCATATTCTTTTACATTATTCATGTGAAGCACAGCCTCGTTAGGGGAAGCATAATTCATGCTGTGTGCCCTCCGAAAGAACAATTCACAAACAACACAGAATACGAGACATGCACTCACACACACTCAGTGTAACGTCTGACCTGAGGATGTATCACGTCTCGTTAAAGCTGTGCTCATTTGTAAACGTATTGCACAGGTGCATTAAAGGTGCTCAATGAATGGAGCATTTCACATCATCCATAAATCACGAGCGCATTTAAGACTCTCACTTTTAGAATTTCACATTTGGACGACGGCTGTTCCTCCTGCTCAAACGCAGTTTCTGTTGACGGCAGATGAAAAAGCTTTTCAGAGTCTTTGAACATGCCTCCCCCTCTCTCATTATACAGGTGCCCTGAATCAGCGCAACTGGGGTAAGAAGTACCCGTCTTGTAGAAGCGCCAGGCAGTCTCCTGTGGACATCGACGAGACCTTTACCCAGGTCCGTGTGCAGTACCAGAATCTGCAGCTGGACGGGTGGGACGCGCTGACGGCGGGGTCCAGCACCGTCCACAACAACGGGAAGACTGGTACGCTGATGTTCCTCTCCTTTTCTTATTTAAAAGACTAATCTTCTTATGGAAATTCCTAGCATAATTGAGGTCAAATCAAAAGCCTTTTTTCGGTCCAGTTCAAGCTTTGAAAGCCGTTTGCAATGTCTCCCTGCAGAAAATCAAAACACAATATTATATTGAATATCCCTATGGGGATTAGTCTCCCTACGCAGATTAATACAGGTCTATCTAATCTCATTTGATGTTATTGAAAGATGAAAACAACGCATCAAGGACACAATCACATATTAAAGAGGGGGAAGATACAGTTTGTATGGATTCAGTCATTCTGATGTTTTCTGGTGCTCTAAAACCCTTCAGCTTTCCAGACAAAGATCAAAAAGATGCACAACTCCGAGGTTATTAAGGGAAAGAAGCAGCCGAGAAAGAGATGAGAGCTAACAGGAGACCTGTAGCTGAGAGAGAGACGACCAGAGGGACAGCAGTACCAACATATCATGTGGAGAAAGAAGGAAGATCGATGTTAAAAGCACAGACGAGCGGCAACAAAAGAGCAAGAGGGAAACAAATGATATACATGTAGAGGCGGGGGGAGAGGCGGCGTGAGAAGTGTATGTCTGGCCTGATGAACAAATGGAAGCTGTCTCAGCTATCAGCTCCATCTTTACAATACAGCCCGACTCTGTGTGTGTGTGTGTGGTCCATACATTCATGATCCTTGCTCTTTTTTCTCTGTGAAGTCGGAGAGGAAATTGCATGAACAGAGACAGATATTGCATAGCTGTCACTGCAAGTAGAGAGAAATATATAGCTATAGTTACATCCTGCCTTTGAGCATTAGAACATTTTAAAGTGACTCATTAGCGATACAGATGTGGCTCCAATAGGACACAGATAACTTTTATATGAGAAGGATCATATCACAATTTAAAATTAAATTGTAATTATATTTTTTGGGTTGTGGACTGTGAAATTACTGTTTTGGTTCACTTCCTCATCTCAGTTTTTTGGCTCACACAGATGGCTGTATTCAACCGAAAAGAACTACATCTAAAATCCCTCTATATTCGACCTGCCCAGCAACAAATGGCAGACTGACAAAGTTAGGACAGACATTTCCCTAAGGAGTTGGTGCAGACCAAACAGACTCACATCCGTCACACTAACATGACTCTCAATAAATGCTAATGTTGCTCTGTAGCTGCTGGATGTGTGACAAGGCGACAATAACGTGATGATAAAGGGACTTAATGTGGTCTGGACATGTCAATATTTAGGTATTCAAAATCATTAAATGCAGGTTGAAGTATTGTTTATGTTAATTGTCACTGAGATAACACATGGTGTTAACAGACCAGGATATCCACTTCCTGACTCACTTAAGTATTTACTTACTTGCTAACTTGCTTACTTGCATTCTTACTTACTCACTTACTTACCTACCTACTTACTCACCTAATTGCCTACTTACTTTCTTACATACTTTACTAACTTACTTACTAAAGCTCTTAGCCCTGTGGCCAAGCAGTTTCCACCACAGCTGAGTATTGGAGACTGAACATCCAGTCAATCAAGCAAAGCCCATGAGTTGTTGGTGTTTTTCAGTGTCCATCAGTGTGGAAGGGGACTTCTTTGTGAGCGGAGGCGGGCTGAGCTCCAGGTTCCGAGTCGGTACAATCAGCTTCCACTGGGGGCGCTGCAATGCATCATCAGATGGGTCTGAACACAGCCTGAACGGGATGAAATATCCTCTGGAGGTAAACAAACACACAGCATCAACACATGTATCTGTTCTATGTGTGTCTACCAATGAAAGGCAGTTTACCTGTCTGTTTTCTGCTCTCCTTCAGATGCAGATCTACTGCTACGATCCAGCCTTCCTCAGTCTGGAGGATGCTGTGAGGAAAGGAGGCAGGATGGCTGCGCTGGCCGTGCTCTTTGAAGTAGGTTCACAGCCAGATTTAGAGATCAGTCTGTACTTCTCAAAAAAACGAACTGTTTAGTGATGAAATTCAAGTTTAGGGGGGGATTAGTGGATGTCACAATTCAAAAGTGAATCTGAATTCATAGAGGAGATAATTTCCCCCGTGTGTTAGTAAAGATGATTTGGCAAATGAAACAACAATCTGAGTTAATTGTGCATAATATTATAGAGTTTTTATATTTGAAAAATGTATATTAACTGATTGCAACTATGTAAAAACACAAATGAATGAATCAAATTAGTAGGTTTAGTCAAGCTGGCTTTATTTCTCGTAAACTTGCTTTTTACAAAAATATATTTTGCACAAAAAACATGTATGACTCTTATTGTGTGTGATTTTTTTCGACAAATGACACAATAATGCTTGACAACTTTGACTTTGGGGGTTAGGATTGCTGTTCACCAATAGCGAGATCTACATGCTTTTGGAATGCAGAATATTAAAAGACAAGAATCCCCACTGCTTCCTTTAAAGGTTCATATTTTACCCGTGTTGTTTTCCACAGATCAGCTTGGATGACAACGAGAAGTTCAGTCCTGTTATCGAGGCCGTCAACACTGTCAGCAGGTTTGGTAGGTCTCCTTCACATACAGTGGTCACAACTTGGGTATATATGTCCTACCCTCTAAAATAAGAGCAGGTGGCGGTCCTGTCAGTTTTTAGAAGAATACTGGTTTTAATCAATAGCGAAAGAAACAGAATAATGGAAAATGTTAGCAACTATCATGGGAAAAACATCTAATAACGGAAAAGAATAACGCGTTAGTGGGCTTAAAGTCAGTTTATCAGCCAAAATGAGAGGTTGATATTAGTGGCATGATTTCACAAAACATTATTTTTTTCTCTGCTAAATTATAAAACTATAAAAGCTCACAGATCTGCGTCAATGAATACCAAGATACATACAGTAGGTAGACTTAACCTACAGTCTGACATTTGTAAAGGCCCAGTCCCATGTGGTCTTACAGCTTGGGATAAAACATTTGTTGTGACATTTTGTTACTAATGGGACTTTATTTTTCAACAGGTAAGAGCGGCTCGATTGAAGCCTTCACCCTGCGGTCCTTGCTGCCTAATAACACGGATAAATATTACATCTACAACGGTTCACTAACGGCACCGCCATGCTCGGAAACAGTGGAATGGATCCTCTTCAAACAGCCTGTGGCCATATCAGAAACACAGGTCAGTGGGTTTGTGTGTTTGTTTTTGGTTATGTAAAGATCATAATACATCTATAATGTGTTCGGTATAAAAACGTCTTCTGTGAGGTCATCATTTTGATAGCTGTGCACAAAATGTAGCGTACAAAAAGTCTTTCTGCGGTGACATGTCTGGTAACAAAGAATTCAAAGATTCAAAGGCTTTATTTTATTTTTTTGACACAAACATGGACATAACAATAACGCATAGGAGAGGACATTCCCATCTCAGACAAAAACAAAAAAAACAAAAACAGAAGAAATAAAGACAGTCAGTAGGATCACTTCAACATTTCACAAACAAAAATAGGTTGACAACCAGAGATGGGGTCGTTACTAAAAAAAAGTAATATATTACATATTACATATTACTTTAAAAAAAAGTAATATATTACACTACTTCGTTGCTCTCTACATAAAGTAACTCGTTACTTTACTCGTTACTTTACTCGTTACTTTACTCGCAGGGCCGGCCAGCCCCTCCCTACAGGCAGATCACGCAGACTGCTAAAGTTTCAAATGTTCTCTTTAGTTCAGTTTCCATTGTCGCATAAGACTGATCCAGATAGCTCTGACTATGGCTATCCTCTGTCTCCTGCTATCTGTATTTTGCGCAGTATATCTCTGAACGAT
Organism: Trematomus bernacchii; assembly: GCF_902827165.1. NCBI lineage: Eukaryota > Metazoa > Chordata > Actinopteri > Perciformes > Nototheniidae > Trematomus > Trematomus bernacchii. The sequence goes on from NW_022987641.1 coordinate 8,612,876, forward strand.
GCGATGGTGATTCCACTGTGCCAATGGGCAACATTACCTCTACTATGAAGGATGCTACAAGCCTGTCCATCTCTGCTTTGGTTACCGGTCCTCCAAATTCTAATTTGTGCCGCTTCGGAGTCGGTGGCGGCACACTCACAACATCCTCACTCTGGGTTCGGGGGTCCTTAGCTATTAGCTTCACCTTAGCATGTGTTCTTTGCAGGTGTTTGTTGAGGTTTGACGTGGTGTTTGCAGCAGTGGATAACAGCTTCTGGCCTGGACACAGTTTGCACCTCACCGTCACATTCCTGTCTATTCTTCGGACGAACTCAAAATAATGGGCATACCTCCACCCCTCGAAAGTTATCGCTGACTCTGCCATGTTTATGCAGCACTGCACGTGGAGATGTGGACGCGCAAGTCGCGCAGATTACGTACATAGAAACCTGCGGCGGAAACCCCTCTTGTCTGTCAGTGTGATTATGACTGATTTTATAAAAGTAACGAAGTAACGCGTGTCGGGGCAATGTTAGTAACTGTAGTGTGATTACTGAATTATAAAAGTAACGCGTTACACTACTCCGTTACCGACAAAAGTAATATTATTACAGTAACGCGTTACTTTGTAACGCGTTACACCCAACTCTGTTGACAACCAAGTACCACCAAAAACACAACATGGCATATTTATTGTTCCTTTAATCCCACTCTTGGTTAAAGCTAATTATTTCCCATTTCATGACGTGTTGAGCCAAAGGCTTTATTTGTATTATGCACAATAGATGTGTAGTTTAAGCAATGCACATCTTAAGTCTCACGCTCCTTCTATAACGCATGCACGCACGCATGCACGCACGCACACACACACACACACACACACACACACACACACACACACACACACACACACACACACACACACACACACACACACACACACACACACACAGTGTTTTATGGACATACTAAATATGAATGGTGACACTTCACAAAGTTTATATCCTGTGGGATGAAACCCTGACCCCGAGTCCATTCATAGCATTACTGCAGCTTGATTCCATGATGAAGGCTTTTAAGCTCTGTAGAGGAACGGCCGTGTGATATTCATCAATAATATAGCAGATTAATGGCGAGTGAATGAGCTCATGGAAGTGAATATTCTTTGAGCATATTTGTGTTTGCATGATTTAAAAACTGGGTCTGCAAACCATGACATGTTCCCAAAAATAGAGCAGCTGTCTCTCTGGTTTTAGGTTGATGTGGTCATCTGCATGTCATCAAAAAGAGATGCAACAATCACATGTTTCAAATCTCTGTCTCTCTCCGTCTGTGTGCAGCTGGAGGTCTTTTGTGACGTGATGACCATGGAGCAGGCTGGATATGTGATCCTGACCGATTACCTGCAGAACAACTTCCGGGAGCAGCAGCAGTTCATGGGTCAGGTGTTCGCCTCGTACACCGGCGTGGAGGACGTGCTCACACCCAGTACGTCACCAAACACCCTTCGCTTAAAGTTTTCTGCTCGTTTGTTCCGCCTTCCTCCATTTAAGTTCACAGTTCACCTTTCCTCATTCCCAATTTGCGTTCATGTTTACACACTGCACTATATTTATCTGACAACTGTAGTCAAGTGAAGTAAGAATGCAGGTTTAAGACCCTTTCTCAAAGCGTCGCAGGAATGAGTCCTCAAACCCGGATTGAGTTAGCATTTTACCACCACAGGATCCCTCGTGTGTTTTTTGTTAGAAGCCTGAAATGAAGTCTTTCACATTTGTTTTACGACTTAAAATATATCAGTAAAAACCTACTAGTGAATTTCTGAAGCTTCTATGTGTTTTAAAAACGAAGGTAGCTAACAAGTGACTAATTGAGACGCCTATACGTCATCTTGCCAAAAGTTTTCCTCCTTTAGCTTAGCCATGGTGACGTGAAGTCATGTGACCGTGATGTAGTTCCTTTATAGCCTAATGATAGCTTTGTATGTCTGGCGATTGAATTTACGCTTCAAAAATCCTAAAGATTGTGTTAATATGTCAAGATTCAAAAGTTTTAATGTCATATCATAAAAACATATGTGAAGATTATCCTGTTGGAAAACATTTCTAAGTATCATAAATGGGTGCTTATAACGGGTAATGTAAAATTCAATGGAAAACTGCCATTGCCATTATGACCCAATGTTATCATTAAAGGAGGCCACTAAAGCAGGCATCGTACCTGCTGTTTGGTCTATGAGCAATGCTACATGTCTGTCACATGTCTGGTTACAAGTTTATCATTTACAGTATTTTTTTTCCCGGTTACCATTTTGGGTTCACCTTCATGGACTAGATAACGCTGAACAGAATACATTTTCTCCGTATTCATTCCCCTTAGACTTGACTTTTTAGTCTTTTAGCTGAGTAGTCATGTCCATCAGTGAGTTTCAGTTCAAATCTGAATCATCAACATTATTCATTCCCAGCAGAAACAGCATTTTAAGATTTTCTACCATAAGAAATTCTTTCTTGTCTGGCTTTAATGAGCTCAACCCATAATCTCCTATTCTCCAAAGCTCTAAATATTTCAACCCATCACATTTAAACCACATTTTGGTCATCATGGGGGAAATGAATCCCCCTCAGGCACAAATATGAATACTACATTATTAATGTTATTTTTTTGAGTGAAAATATTGCCAATCTTGTGCTTTCTCCTTAGCTGTAACACTTTCCTCCAAGTTCAGCCGAGTCATGATAATCAAAAGATAAAATTCACAACGCTCTCCATGTCTTTTGGGTTGCCAGGGAGCTTCTCTTTGTTATTCTGTTCTCCTGCAGCTCTCAGTGCAGCCAATTTATCTTGCAGCTCCTTTTGAAAGTATTGAGAAATTCAGAGAAGGGTCTTCTTCAGCTGTAACATATCATGCACCCCTACACACACATGGAGACACCTCCCACTCAGTTCACACTCCCCTGTTGAGCTGGGCTTTTTAAAATGCATCCTTATTTCTTCCATTTCTGATGCGGTCGATTTTTTATTAAGTTACATGCAGCGACAATGTACTGCTATTAAGTGTCCACCTTTTTCGTTCAGGATTTCTATTGAATTTCCTGCATCACACCCACACTAATCAATATTCATTTATTTTGGCCCTCTTTCTCTCTTTCTGCCATTTCCAGCCTGCAGCTCGGAGCCGGAGAACGTTCAGGCCGATGCCCAGAACGACACAACCATCGTGGTGATGTGGGAGCGTCCCCGCGTGGTCTACGACACCACCATCGACTGGTACACCGTCACCTACCAGAGGCTCCAGGGCCGCGAGCAGAGCAGGCAGGAGTACAGGACGGACGGGGATCAGGACGTGGTACTAAACACAAAACACGCCCTAACAAGCAGCACACACTAGTGCATGTAAATGGTCCGCTATCTATTTAAACTACCTGGAAAACTGCAACTTTTTTACATGATGTTAAGACACAGAATTTGAATATACTCACTTAAAATTACTTAGATTCTTATAAAACCAATTAAAAGTAATGAAATGTTACTGGTAGTAATAGAAAAACTGAAATATTATCAGCAAAATGTGCATCAAAAGTAAAAGTACTTAGTATACAGAATGGCTCTTTTCACAGTATTATATAAATATAGTACCAATAAGTATATTAGCACAGGCTTCACGTAGATCCTTAAAACGCATTTGATTCTAAAATAAGGCCTTAATTGGTATCCAAATGTTCTAAATCAACCTCTCAAAAGTCCTAAAAATGCTTAGAAATGAATTGACTTTTTTCTGACATTGCGATTTAAAGTCTCAAAATAATTGTTAACGTCTACATTTTAGATGAGTTTCAGAATGCCTCTCACATTAATGTCACACAGATCAGCAAAGCAGAAGCAACAAGACTCACCTTTAGTTTGTGGCCGGGATGCTCATAGCAGAGTTAGTTTTCTCACTTACAAAGACATGAGATATAGCAAATTCATAATAATTGCCTTTCAAACATGATTTTATATCAGGCGATGTTCATGATGTTTACAAGTTGTATTTTAAACTCACAGTAATTACATTTTCCTCAGGTGGTTTTCCTTTGGTGATCAAGTGTGTTTCATCCCAGTGGTGTTAAAACGTCTCCTTAAAACTAACCTTGAGCTGATAGAAGCTTGCTACACTCACCTTTGACTTATTATCTACAGTCCACACTGGAATGGTACAATAATCCATGTCTACATAATCAATTCAGTCCCTATTCTGCTGCAGTAAATATTCAAACGTAATTTATTATATTCTTCTCAACTCTCATATTGTGACTGCTGTTGGGATCTGGTTCAATTGATTCATAGCGACGATCAATTCTTCCTGCTTAACAGGTCACTGAGCATCCCTCAATGTGACCATGTGTGTGAGAGTGTGTGTGTGTGTGTGTCTGCGAGTTAGTGGACCTAGTCGTCAATATTCATCCTCATACAACACAGATAAATAACTGAAAAAAGTAACCCCACCTTTAGTCAGCATGCCTGATATGTGCATGAAAACCTCATGAGAGGCATCAATCATTATTTTAAAGTGTGCACATGCAATTCAAACTAAATTATGAATCAGAGATGCATTCTGTTCGAAAATCTAAAATGTATGAGTCAGTCAGTCATGAGGCCTTTACACACTTAGTTATTATGATATGTGCAACTCTAAAAAAAGAATTAAGAGAATAAATAATGGGAAATATTTGGAGTCTGATAGGAAACAAACAAGCTATTATTAAAGTTATTATTATAGGATTTGTAATGCAGAGATATTCAAACCTGGGATCAGCAAGTATTTTTGGAGGGGTTCAGGTAATTTCAAACAAAGAAATTGAAATTATTTAATTTAAAAAATGACCTCCATATGTATGCACTTTGGAGGCAAACACACCTGCTCACTAACCAAGAAACAACCAGCATGATAAACTAACCCCCCCACTGACCGAAAGGCAGGTGAAACACCACCCGCTGCGATTGAGAGTGCATGAAACTAATTAGGCAGCGAGAATAGAGACAGATAATGATCCAAGTGCTGCAGCTTCGAAATGTCGAGTACTGCCTCTTCAAGCTGGAGCTGTATGCAAATTGGACCAAATCTACCAAAAATGAAAATAACACACCAAATTTAAATATCATCATATCATAAGATCACTTATTGCTACATCCTTTTTTAAACACAGGGTACCCGTGGATCCTCAAAGAGTCTTAAAAGGCATTGAATTCAGAAATCTAAAATAAGGCCTTACCTGGTGTTAGGTTATTAAAGTGTAACACATTTTAAGAAATGGGACAAAGGATATTGGTTTTTATCTGACATTGCATTTTAAAGTCTTAAAATGGCTGGTAAAGTCTACATTTTGGTTGATTTACAGAATGCCTCTTGCATTATTGTCACATATATTAGGATAGCTAAACCACCAACATTTAAATTGTCGCCTGATTGCTAGGAACAACATGGAGAGGTAGACATTTTATTTTTTTAATATTGAACCAGTATTTTGTATAAGGTGATGCAAACGAGGCTTGTTGTCGTGTGTCAATCTCAACAAGGTTTTTTTCTACAATTTGAGTGATTATAAAGTCATTAAATAGTCCCCTAAAAGACTTGAATCTAACTTACATTAAGCTGCAGGGACCCTGAGATAGTGAATGATGTTAACATGCAGCTGTGTGTCTCCCCAGGGTGCCTTCATCCCCGGCCTGCTGGCCAACAGCAGCTACGTCGTTCAGGTGGTCGCTGTCTGCACCAATGGACTCAGAGGGCGGTGGAGTGACCAGATTATAGTGGACATGCCATTAGAAGACCCCGGTACGAAACATACGAAAACTCCCACAATGCCGTCCCATTTACTACTTTGTTAATCAGTTTGTCTTCATTTGTCCGCTCTCTTTAGAAAGTGATTCTGATTCTGACGCTGTCTCCGAAGGTCTGGAAGGCAACAGAGAGGTAGGGCCGTCACCTGACACCGCTCTGCACGCTGGCTATCATTTAGATAGATTACTCTATATTCATTCATATCGTTGAACCTCATTACTATGCAAATGATTGTAATTATGCAAATCGAAGCCTTTCAGTAAGTGAGCAGAACAAAAGAGGATTTGAGACTTTCTAGCATGTTTGGACGAGATTAAAAAAAGACTGTAATGCTACCATGATTTCACTCAGAGGAGCATTGCAGCCTGTCCTCTCCTACTCCAAAAGTTACTTTATCATGAGGTCATTTTAATGTTGGAAATGCACCAAAAAAAGCAGTATTATCATAAGAATTTTTATTTTATTTTATTTGGTATGGATACCATTAGCATTAGAACAGAATATATGGACCCTGACCATGTAGGCATTTCATTTTTAGGTTTTAAATCTTGTGATTTATGTACACTCGGCACTGCTTGTGTTTTCTTGTGTTAGGTTCAATCTAAAGCCAAATCAGCGCCGCCAGAGACCCAGAATCCGGCGGAGGACCACAGCCCGGTGGAGGAGATCCCGGTGGAGCAGACCCGAGTGTACCAGAACCTCCCGGTGCAGGTCACCCCCCGCCCACCCCCAGATAATCCCTCTGAGTCCACCCTGCAACGAAAAACTCAAATCAAGCCGATTGTGAGAAAGAAGCCGAGCCGGGCCAGCCCTGAACCCGATGCCATGGATCAGAACTGGATCTACGAGGACAGCGATGTTCCGTTACACAATCCGCTCACTAATCCAAGTTTTGATGGCAACGGGGCAATATGGGTAGGCGAGGTAACTGAACAGCCGGGCTTCCTGTTTCCAGTTGCCCGGGCAACCACACCGCCAACAGTTCGGAAACAGATCACAGAAGAGGCCTCGTTGTCGGTGACGCCACATCAGGTAGCTCATTAGCACTTTCTCTCCATTTCCTGCATCCTTAACTGGATTAACAAACAACTGGGGCTCACGATGGAAAGGCAATCTATTATATATAAGATAAACCTCTCATTTTTATTTTTCAGGTAGGGGATCAAGGTCCGACAGACCAAGCAGCAGAAAATGGCGTCCCTTCCCCCTCGTCGGACCTCTACACCCCTCCTGTGGAGGACATCACCGATATCTTCTATGAAGACACAGTCAACAACTCCCCAGGAGGAACCAACAGCTCTGCTGCTGCTGTGTTGCCAGGTATGATCGCCATTCCTCATCCAGAAACATTGCTTGGTGTTGCCATGGAGGAGTTTGAGCTCATAAATATTAGAATATGGACCTGCTGAAGATTTGTACTTCCACTGGTGCTGCTTAGATTACCATACCAACATTGTGTGTTAAATTGTGTTAAACCTGTCCTGTTTTAGATTTCATTCATGTTTTGAATAAATAATGTAAACAGCTAAGTAGTAAGAATGAGCAATACAAATGTATAATAAAAAAGTATAAAGAAAGAAAGTTCACTTTTGATCTGTTTATGTTTGCTGTCTCACAAGCCCAGAAAAAGAGTTGTGTTGGAATATTTGACTAGTATTCACTCTTTTCTGAAGTATCATTAGTCAGCAATTTTCTTCAAATTTCTCATTGTTTATCTTTCTTAAGGACTTTTATTTAAGTAAACTGGTTTTGGCTTATATGGATTTTGCAGGCTGGGCATATTTGTATAAATAAAAAAATAATAAAAATGGAATTAATTAATTCATATAACGTATCATGTGATGTCTCATTAGATCGTTTCACATGACATCCTACAATACATCATGCCTCGACAGACCATCCTCATGTAATGCCCTGATTGTTTCCCCTCATGTAGTTACATCATCTTCGGTCACGTACAGTAGGGTCTCAGTAAAGAATTTCCCCAGCCCTTTTCAGGTTCCTGTTGTGGCTCAACGTGCATCTCAGCATATAATCCTAATGTGCTTCCTGTCCCACAGCTCACACCGTGGTCAAAGTCTCGCTGCCGTCCTCTGAAGACAGCCGCACCCCCGTTAGCGAACCTCGCCCACAAACCAGCACCTCCGTGTCCTCCGCCCCCCCGCCACTATGGATCACAGGACGGGTGGCGACCCCCAGCAACACGCTGGCTGAGTCCCTCTACAAGTCCTTCACCACCTCCTCCCTCCTCAGGGGGCTCGTGCACACAACCCAGCCCATGTTGAATGGTAAGATCTCAACTAATATATAACATAATTATGAAAAATAATTATATTATATTATTTTTAAATAAAAAAATAGCTATTATCTGATGGATTTTCCTCTATCAAAGCAATATAAATACATGTGTTTGTGGAGGGCAGACAGCAGGTCTTGATTGCGGTGGATGATGGTCTTTCTCCTCTAGTAGCCCAGTATGCTCATCACGTGCGCTGTGAGCATGGCGGTAGGATGTGGATTATGCTGGTGGTGGTAATGTTGACGGTCGACCATAACATGCTGGCATTGGTGATGATTAGAATGATAATCAGCGGCTGTTTCAATCATGAAATATGCTCGACGATTCTCCAAATCTCGCAGCTGTTAGGGCTCCACATGAGGTCACATTTGGAGTCCCCAGGCTCAGTGATTTGCATCTACTCTACTTTTGGGATTTCTTTTCTGGGTCTGCTTCCTGTCTGTGGCTCAATGGCGCCTTCTGGTGGTGGTTGTTTTCTTCAATGCTTCCAAATGAAGGGGTTACTTCATGGTGAATGTGCCTTGTCTTCAACAAGTTGATTTATGACATTTCTTCAGAAACTAAATAAAAAAAACGACCAATTCTTCTGAGTCATGACTCTTTAACTCAGATTTTCTCAACTCTTGTGTGCACGATATCTGGGTTCAGTTCAATTCTTACCTTTGCTTCCATCTTCCTTGCATGGCGGGGCACATTTTGAAGGGACACATTCCTGGAAAAGTTGTTTCTGCAGACTTTTTACTCTGGATTTTTCTGCAGAAAAGACACCGACTTTCAAGGTTCAGGACTCAACTATTGACCGGTTCTCTGGTTTAACAAACTCTCCTCACACTTCTAGAAGAGTGATCGCCAACCCCCAGCGTCTACATCCAGAGAACCCTCCGATCTCCTCCACCTCACTTTCTCTGCTGCCTGATTATGACTTGAGTAGCATATCGAACACAGTAGAAGGAAATGCCTTAAAAACGTCTCATAAGGAGTCTCATGGTTCAAAGATCTTGATACATCTTGACAATGACGAGGAAGTGGGGACGGACACACATAAAGAAGCAGAGCAGAGTGGATCAGGCTCTGGACTTTTCATCAATCAGGAACATAATGGAGTCACTACATTCCAAACCGACCTTTCTGCTATTTTAAATTCAATTATCAGCTTCAAGGTCGATGGTAGTGGGAAAAGGAGCAAAATAAGTTTCAAAAAAGTGTGTGAAACAGAGGTAGAGAGAGAAATGGAGGAGAATGAAAGTGAGCTAAATTGGGAGAAGGAAGAGAAGATAGAAGGAGTCCACAACAGTGGGATTCAGAGAGGGAGGGAAGTGGATGGTGAAACAGATGAGAGACAGTTCAATAGCTCCACAGGCGGTGAAGTGTTGGAGGAGAAAGTAAATGATGCTGTTGCAAGACAGACAATATACAGTGAGAGCGGAAGTGGGAATGAATTTGTGTCAAGCTGGCCTGAGGACGTCAGCGGTTCTGCAGAAGGTGGTGGAGATGGAGAGGGTAAAGGAAAGAAAGTAAGTGAAGACAGACTCAAAGCAGTAGGCTGTGACGAAGGTGATGAAAGAGAAGACGGCGAGGAAGGAAGAGATGGTGTCCAGCTGTATGTCAGTCAAGAGCGCCCACTGTTTGACAGCAGTGAAGACAACCGTGGTGGTGGTGGTGGTGGTGGTGGTGGTGGACATGATAAAGAAGGTGGAGACATGAGTGTTTTGAGTCCCGTTGACTCGACTGGACGTCTGGAAGGACACATTGGAGGAGCTGGGGAAGAGATGAGAGATGCAGCTGGAGTTGGAGAGAGTTTGCAGAACAACTCAAGTAAGGACGGGTTTTTGTTTGATGCTGGAAGGAGCCCCCTGTTTGGGCGGCTCGTCCCTCTGCTCAGACTGACAGGCGGCAGCAAGGCCAAGGAGCAGGAAAAGGAAGGTAAAAGTTACTTTGCTATTCTTTAGCAGAAAGGGACAGAGCTGTATAATTGCTAGAGGCAACACAATTTTTTTTTTTACATTAACAGGGGATGAAATGACTAGATTTACCACCCAACTGCACAAGCTGTTTTAACCCAAAAAGCCATTATAAACCCATTGTATGCTACCTCCACACCACTAAACGTATAGTTGCCCGACATGTTCTATGTTAAGGACCCAATTTAAACAATGTCTTAAAGCCACCTCAGGAAAACCCTTAACTCGTCATGTAGTTGTATGCATTTTTGTTCTTTCTACGTATGTATTATTTATTATTCCTTGTATGTTGTGACTTGTAAGGGTTCTATTTCTGTTAAATCCCAAGATACCAAAGGCGTAAATAGGATTTTTTATCATCCAGCATTTTGACATTATGTATTTTATACTCATGTTCATTTGGTTGCTCTGTCCCTATCGGAGAATCAAACCATGAATACATTTATAAAGTTAGCATTGAGCTACAGAGCATAATGCAGCAGATGAAAAGCCAGATGCCCTAAAGAAGTTGGTTAAGAAGCTAAAAGGAAAGTGAAATCAGAAACAAAAGGAATGCTTATGTTGTTCAGTGTCTGCCGGGGTTTGTTAAGAAGGACGTTTTTTGCTAACCAATGGGTTATTATCCACATAATATTGTAATACAGTTGTGTTCACACTGTGCTGCGCTGCCCCCAAGTGGCCAACAAAAGAAGCAAGGAATGAAAAGTGAATGGTGTGTCATGTTCGAAGCGGAACAGTATGGAAATAATTCATGAACTAGACAGGCTGCCTCACGGTTGTGATCAAAATGTAGATGGATATATAGTTATATAACTTGTATATAGTATATTACATTTGTAATTTATACAATCCATAATTTAATCCAGTATTATTGTCAAATGCACAGTTTCCATGGAATCTGTAGAGATGTATTCACTGACATGATCTCTGAGCTTTGTGCCTCTGTCCCACCCCCCCACCCACCATCCCTCCTCCCTCTCTCCTCTCTCTCAGAGGGCAGCAACAGCAGCCACGAGTCTCGGGTGGGGCTGGTCGGAGGTTTGGAGAGGGAGAAGAGGACTGTCGTTCCGCTGGCCGTCGTCTCCACTCTCACCATCCTCTGTCTGCTGGTACTGACGGGCATACTCGTCTACTGGAGGTACACACACACACACACACACACACACACACACACACACACACACACACACACACACACACACACACACACACACACACACACACACACACACACGGTCAATATCTGCCTGACTCAGTTTGTGTACATTACTCAGGTTTGGATGTTTTTGTGTCACAGAAACTGTTTCCAGGTGGCTAATTTCTACCCAGATGACAGTGCATCACCTAAAGTCATATCAGTTCCATCTACACCCCTGCTGCTGGCCACAGGTAACACACACACACACACACACACACACACACACACGCATTTATTATCCTTTCGACATCAAACACTAATGTGGAACATCGGTTTAACGCTCGGTCTTTGTTTGCAGACGGTCACGAGCCACTGACAGTGAAGCAGTTTGTGAAGCACGTCATGGAGCTGCACACCACCAACACTTTCTCCAAGGAGTTTGAGGTGTGTAAATCTCAGAATTTCAGTCATCAAAATATCTGTGAACTTTCCTCAGGGCGGGAATATAAACTAGCAGACAGACACAGTGGGAGATTCCTTGAGATTCTGCTTAGAAATGATCAACAGCATACATTAGGGGGTCTCTTAGTTTTGTAGATAGCTCTTGTTGGTCATAGCTCCTTAATGCTCTTCCATACCTCTATTAACATCATGTTCTTTAGGAGCATCATTTAGGAGAGTGATATGTGTAACTTAAACAGTAAGGGGGTTTTGTATTAACCATAGCAGTGCTCATCCCAGACATATTTGGTAAAAGCTTAATCTCAGTTTATACTGAAAGTGAAGAGATTTCAGGATTAACACATTTTAAAGAAGTGTTTACCTTTAGATACTTTAATCTAAACTCATAACAGCTGCATACACACATCACACAATTAGCTAATAGTTCATTTTGTTCTCAAAAGAAAACTGTTGAAGGTTTTGTATATGAGATAAGTTAAGAAATACTTGATTGATCTCAAATTTGGAAATGTTTTCGTTGCAGCAGCATAAAAATACAAGGCATTGCACATTATTATACATTTAAAAAGAGTAGAATATAAACAATTATAGACTGTAAACGTCTCAAAATAGAAAGTCAAAGTAAAAGTCTGTAAACTATCTGATAAATAAAACACTATTGAAGGGCCAATTCAATATTTATAAGATGCGCATTTTAGAAATGTGTTAAAAGACGGCATAATGTGGGAAAACAACATGAATTGTATTAATCCCGAATCCACACACTGATGTTATTTGTGTTTTGAAAATGTGACTACAGCCTGAACAAAAGTATGTTAGCGATAAGAAAAATAACTGTAATGTTGTGAAGTATTTTAGAAGAGTTGACATGGATGAGTTTTAACAGTAGGTCCATCTGCATGACACTCGTCCCCTGTTTCCTGGCATGACCCTCACACACATGCAGGATGCTGCTGCTGTGTAATGGTCAGTGTTTCTGCCCAGCAGTCTAAATACAGTGCAGAATACTAAGCCATGGCTAACATGGTGGAGAGTTCCCCGTCATATCCGTTTGTTTACCACTTAGCAACGCCCCTCTGTGTGTACCTGAACCCCATATTCCTGTACCTGCACTGACTCCCTGTCTGTCTGTCTGTTTGTCTGTCTGTGTGTGACTGTCTGTCTGTCTGTCTGTCTGTCTGTCTGTCATCTTGTCCCCCCCCCTTTCCACTCTGTACCACCTCCACCTCCATCGTCGTGCTTTCTGCATCCTCACCACCCTCCATTAGATTGTCAAAGAATCCTATGAGGTAAGAAACCTGCAGTATCACCCTAACCCCCCCTCTTCACCACACACACACACACACACACACGCACACACGCACACACACACACACACACACACACACACACACACACACACACACACACACACACACACACACACACACACACACACACACACACCACACACACACACACACACAGTTTTCCACTCAGCTTATTTCAGATGTCATATTGAATATGCTGTTTGGTAAATATAAATGAAATGTTTAGTTTGTCAGTAATGTTCAGGCATTTCGATATAATTGTCTAGAAATATTAGTTTAAGTTAGTAAGGACTGTGTGCGGTTGAGCTTTCAGATTTTAGTATGTAATACAAGCTCATTTACAGACATATTTCAAACTGAGTTGGAGCCAAGGATGCTAATATCCCTTTAGAAGAATGAAAATAAAATGCTTGTTACAACTTCATTCCAAAGGCCTTTTCGTCTGTTTGGTTTTTGTCTTCACTTTAGACGCTTGACTTTGTATTTTTACACTACAGACAACTAAAGATTAAAAAGATGGAAGCAGAAAAAAAACCATTGTATCCACTCAGTATAGATTGTGCTAATTAGCATGTTTAGCTTTCGACTGTGCTAAGTCTTCTTTGTGTTATATATGTTAGTCTTATTTGTGTTTTCAGTTTTAATCTTTTTTAATGTTGTTTCTCAGGAGGTGCAGGCGTGCACTGTGGACATGGGCATCACTGCAGACAGCTCCAATCACCCCGACAACAAGAGCAAGAACAGATACATCAACATCCTGGCCTGTATGTCCCTGTTCACTATGTTCACTGTTCAACGCTTTATTTCCACTGCTATGTTTATTTGTATAAGGATAGATGTGAAGCATAAACCAGTACTACACACTACGGTATATATGAACTCAGTAGAAGAGATACAATCTAAGCAACAGGTACGTACATTCAAAGTCAAAGCTTCACATTTAAAAAGGAAACACAGACAACACTACACAAACGTATAAAGCTCGGCACCGTAAAACAAGAAGCAGCAAAAGATGTCTCAAATTGGATTAAAATTAGGAAAACGTACACTTCCTGTTGGATGCTGTTAGCAAGCTGTTAGCTCAGAGTTGAACCAACATTTTTAGATATGTTTATGAATAATTGTAAAAGAATCAAAGCAGGGATAAAGCTGAATAACCCTTTCCTCTCCCAGATGACCACAGTAGAGTCAAGCTCTCCGGCAGTTTAGACAGAGACGCCAGATGTGGAGACTACATCAACGCTAACTTTGTGGACGTGAGTATGTCAACAGGCAGACTGGCTGCAGGTCGTAGGTCAGGTGGGTCTTTTACACCCGTGTTCTCCTCTGCAGGGTTACGAGCGGACGAGGGCCTACATCGCAGCTCAGGGGCCCCTCAGAGCGAGCAGGGAAGACTTCTGGAGGATGATCTGGCAGCAGAACGTCGGCGTTATCGTCATGATCACCAACCTCAAGGAGAAAGGACGGGTAGGGCGTCACTCTGCTGCTGTCCCGATACGATACGATAATACTTTAACGGTCAGATCAAGACTGAAATTTGACTTGCATCACAGCAGCTCCATGTGTAACATCAACATAGACAAATATCACGACACAATACATGAAAAACAGAGCCAGTATTTCGTTTTTTATAAGAAAGGCCACCTAATTGTCTGTAGTCAACACACTATAAAAGACTACAATTGCCATGGCGCCTGCTCTAAAGTGACAGTGATGGGCAACCTGCTAGAAAGACACCGTCGAGGAACAGTTTTTAACCGTCCAATTATCCTTTAGGTTATTAAGTTATATATATATATATAAGAAAGAATATGTTTGTTATTTTATTTGAGTTTTGCCTATTTGTTTTGAATATTGTAAAGGCCTCTTCTCTTTGTTGCATGTGTAAAAGTTTATTTTGAGCAAACACATCGCATAACATCATCTAATCTAAACCATCGGAGGCCAAGCAAATCTTCAATTATAAGAAATATAAAGGAAAGAAAACGAGTTAAAAATGTCTGTTTAAGGCGTCTAGTGGCTTGAAAGACAAACAAGGAAGGAAGCCACAAAACATGCTCAAAGACCCTTTCAAGTTTATTTATAAAGCACATTTAAAAGCGATTTTTGGTCGAGCCAAAGTGCTGTACATGTAATAAAAACACATTACTACAATCACAATAAAAGACAATAAATTACAACAGATATAAAAAAACACAGGGAAAAGTCAGGAGTCGTGCTCCGCTCTAACTAGAAGGCCAGAGAGAAGAAGTGTGCATTTGATCTGGGAGTTAGCTCTGTATTTACTGTTAGGATTGACTGGTGCACAAAGGAGTGCTTCAGTCTGACTTTATTGAATCGCGGGACCCTGTATCTCCGATGAGATGGTAGCAGTTCCTATTCGCTGTTCAGAACATGGTGTGGGTCAGAGATGATGTCGTTATGGTATGCTGAGTCATAAAGTCTCTGAAAGGGTTGACCAACAATCTTTGAGCAGATTTTTAACAAGTGGGGCAGTTTTGATTTTAAAGCTGTTGACAAACACTTAGTATTGCAGTACTGTAGAATAGACAAATACAACCCACACAAACATCTGTTGGTCAATGGCCCCTGTTTTAATCGTTGTCCTCCGTCTGCAGACAAAATGTGAGCAGTACTGGCCCGAGGAGAACCAGGAGGAATACGGCGCATACCAGGTGACCCTGAAGAGCATCAACGCCCTGGCTTACTACACTCTGCGGACGTTCTCTGTCAGAGACACCACAAATAAGGTACGTCGTACACACACACAGACACACATAAACACATTAACGCATAATAACACTGTCTCTCTCCTCTAGGCTCCTCAGAAGAGAGTTGAACACACAGTCCTACATTACCACTACACCCAGTGGCCAGACATGGGCGTCCCAGAATACACTCTGCCTCTGCTGTCCTTCATCAGAGCGTCCTCCAGGGCGCGGACGCAGGAGATGGGACCCGTCCTCATACACTGCAGGTATAAACTGGGGATTTACAGTGAGATTGCTACTATTTCATATACATACAGTAGTGTATACTCATGTTGTGTTTTTGATATGTGATCCCAGTGCGGGTGTAGGGCGGACAGGAACCTACATAGTGATTGACAGCATGCTGCAGCAGATCCAGGAGCAGGGCACTGTGAACGTTCTCGGTTTCCTGAAACACGTTCGGACGCAGAGGAACTTCCTGGTTCAGACGGAGGTAAGCGACCTATCACACACACACACACACACACACACACACACACACACACACACACACACACACACACACACACACACACACACACACACACACACACACACACACACACACACACACACACACACACACACACACACAACCATAAGCACACACAAGGAGAACAACGTGTCTCTGTGTTTCCTCTGGTAGGAGCAGTACGTTTTCATCCATGACGCTCTGGTGGAGGCCGTCATGAGCCGTGGCACCTTGGTGACCTCTGACCTCCTTCACACTTACGTGTCTGACCTCCTGACCCCCGGGGCATCGGGCAGGACACGCATGGACAAACAGTTCAAGGTAAACCCTAACC
The DNA here is from genome assembly GCF_902827165.1 of Trematomus bernacchii. Taxonomy (NCBI): domain Eukaryota; kingdom Metazoa; phylum Chordata; class Actinopteri; order Perciformes; family Nototheniidae; genus Trematomus; species Trematomus bernacchii. Next base: position 8,629,405 of record NW_022987641.1, read on the forward strand.
ATAACACTTCTTTACGTTTTAGGCATGCGTTTAAACCGACACTTACCCTCATGGTTCTGTCTTGTTTCAGTTGATCAGCCAGCGCCAGGCGAAGCACGCAGACTACAGCACCGCCCTGAGAGACGGCAACGCTGAGAGGAACAGAGCCCGGGCCCTGATGCCTGGTGAGCCCACAGCCTGTTCACACACAAGTTCATTTTCAAGTTTCAAGGCTTTATTGTCATTTGCACATTAGCTACAGTGTGGATATGGCAATGAAAAACGTAGGTCACAGGCTCCTCCAACAGTGCAACATATATATAGGACATGGAACAAATAAAACAGATAAACTAGTGCGAGACACAGTATCACACCCTGGTGGCGGAGAGGTGCACACCATGTAGTGATCAGCTGTCTTTTGTTTTTGTGCAGTGGAGCGATCGAGAGTGTGTCTGAGCGCTTCAGAGTCAAACTCCACCGGCTACATCAACGCCTCCTACGTCTTGGTGAGACAACAGGAAGTGTGTTGTTAGATGTTTGGGACATCAACATGTGCTGGTAGTTTCATGCTGCTGCTGCTGCTCTTTCCACAGGGACATCACCACAGTAAGGAGTTCATGGTGAGCCAGACTCCTCTGGACAGCACGGTGGCAGACTTCTGGAGACTGATCTGGGAACACGACACACACACTGTTGTCGGTCTGCCAGACACACACTGCCAGGTATAACACTCATTACCACAGACTGTATATAAAGATGGACATGGCAGCTCTCTGAAAGCAGCGCCAAAACATCTCCATTGTCCCCTAGAGGCTGTCTGCAGTATAGCTCATATACAGGAAATAAGACGAAAGAATAAGACTAAGAATAAAAACACATCAAATACAGTTTTCCCATATTTTAAGTATTTTAGGTTGTTCTTATCACACTGTTCTTATGTGTTAGTGTTAATTTTCCGATAACTTTGGTCTAAATGCGTCATTTTGATGCTATAAAATGGGTCTAGGACGTCAAGATTGCCAGCTGTTCCATAATCGTCACTTAAGAAATGTATATATAGACATATTTCGAGCCTCCCCCTCCTGTGTTGTCCATTAAAAGTCCATGATATCAACATGTGCTTCCTGTTTCCTGTTCACATCAGAGTGAAGAGGGCGGTTCTTGTGTTTACTGGCCCAGTAAAGACCAGCCAATGAGCTTTGAGGGGTTAATTGTGTCATTTTCGGGGGAGGAGCATGTGTGCCTGTCCAATGACGAGAGACTTCTGGTGCAGGACTTTACGCTGGAATCCCAACAGGTAACACACACATACTGTACCTCTAACCATATTCTGTTAACTAACACTAGGATGGGTTAAACCAAAAGTGTGACTATTCAGAAAAATATTTCCAAGACTGTGTTTCTCTCTCCGTCAGGACCACCATGTGTTGGAGGTGCGTCAGTACAGCGCCCCCTGCTGGCCAAACCCTGACAGTCCAATCAGCAACGGCTTTGATGTGATCCGTACAGTCAGAGAGCACAGCAGACTGTCGGACAGCCCCACACTCGTACACGACCCGTGAGTACCACACAGAGAGCAGCGCCTGTTCCTTTCACTTCCTGTTCATTTGCTCTGTGGGGGTAAATATCTGTGTGTATCTGTGTGTATCTGTGTGTGTGTGTGTGTGTGTGTTTTCGTAGGTTGGGCGGAGCGACATCAGGGCTGTTCTGTGCCCTCACCTCTCTGTGCAGTCAGCTGGAGGAAGACGGAGCGGTGGATGTTTACCAGGTGGCACGGATGACCAACCTCATGAGGCCTGGGGTGTTTAATGATATAGTAAGTTTGGACACACACACCAAAACACTCACACACTAATGTGCTTTCACACCTAACCTGTTTGGTTTGGACTCATTTTGTGGCATATAACCTATTTATAGTCAGCATAGTCAGTCCTTTAAAAAGTGTGTAACAGCAATCCCACATTAGCCTGACTCATTACTGTCTTTACCTCATTACTCAAACACATGGTTGATTTGCCCAATACAACTTATAATCAGGTGTTTCTTGATGATCTCTTTGTTGCACTTATATAATATTTATAAAATAGATCAAAAGCATTAGAGTGCTGCGGACACTTCTGTCAGTCACAGAGTTTGTTTTGCCCATGTGTCCTGTTGATGCAGGATGCTAAACGTTAGCACAAGTTCATGTTTACACTTCAGTTTAAACGTCAGTGTGAACAGGAACCGGACCAGAACAAAAATGAAACAATGGATTATTGTCCTATATTTTTCTGGACTACATGAACCGTGTGAAAACAGCCTTAGTCCTTACTCCTTCCTACCAAACTTAGCTTTGACAAACAAGGACAAAAATGAATAACAACCAATGAGAGATATACAATCCTAAGACTGTAGAGAGAAGAAGCTGGTAATGTTTTTTTATGATAAAGCTGTGAAGCCCTGACTGTTGCAGTGCTTCCTCCCCAGGAGCAGTACCAGTATCTGTACCGCGCCGTGCTGAGCCTGGTGAGCAGCCAGGAGGACCAGAGAGCGCTGCAGAGTCCAGAGACCAACGGCTCCGTGCCGCTGGGTCAGAACAACGTCGCTGAGAGCCTGGAGTCACTCATGTAGACACACAACACACAACACACAACACACGCACACGCACGCACGCACGCACTCACTCACACACACACACACACACACACACACACACACACACACACACACACAGCTCATTTCTGATGTGGCGCCTCTTTTAAAACCAGAAAAAGTGCCACTTTCCAGTAAAACGGTGATTATAAAGGACTTCCCGTTTGTTCAATAACTACTGGAGTGATTCATGGTTAACAGATCCTTTACTAATGCTCTATAGATCAGTTAGTTTGTGTTGCCAGGTTGAGAAAGCTCCCCTAAAATCGATTTAGTACAATTATAACTGAATTGTTCCCGTGTTATTAGACAGCAAAAACATAACGAACATTTATTGATGAATTGGCAATATTTAGAAGCATATAACTGATCTATAAAGCATTAATAAAGTGTCTTATAAGCATAAATAAATCCATTAGTTAGACTACACATAAACAAATGTGATTAAAAAATATAATATAAGATATTTTTCTTAACGATGAAGAGTCAGCTACAGTTACACTTAAACTAAATGTACAACTTCTGCAGCATTGTTTAGATTTAGTTTTTGTTCCTATACTCAAGGCAAAACTCAAATGTATACAAATGAAACAAGATTACTTTAATTTAAAAAAAAAGGGAACGTACATTTTCCTAAGCCCTTGATTTCTTATACATTGTATGCAGTGCACAACATTAACCAGCAGATTTTGGGGCTCAATCTACCACTTCTCCGTATTTAGAGTCATATTTGACCTCTTCAGGCCTCACTAGTGACATTGATTATTTGACGTAAAGGTGTTTACCGCTGTTACACTGGCTCAATGGACTCTGATACCCCGTGCCTTTTCTAATTCATCCTATCGTACTCAAACCAAGCCTGTTTTGATACAACTGTGTGACTAATATGCCAAAATAATGACCTGTGATTTTTTTCTACTTTATTCAAGTATTTTGCGCATGTTGCTCTGTATGTAAAGGTCTGAGAGGAGATTAAAAGGCATCGGATATTTTGTAAAAGATGCAAGTTGTCCCCATTAGCCTGATGGCTTATATATGCGGGGATAAGAAGTAACAGTTTTTCGTAAGGAATTGAATCCATAGGTTTTAATAAAGGGCAGAACATGTTTAAACCTCCGAAATCTCTCCTGCAGCACAAGAATCAATCATTAGAATCAGCGAGAATCAAATCAGTGCATCACTCAGCCGAGACAAAAGCCGTGTTTCCATTGATTGATTGATTGATTGAAAAGTTTATTAACAGCTTGTATATTGGGTACAGTACAGTACAGCTCAAAACATACAATTGTTAAGGGGATGCAGACCAGAGAAAGACTTTCGTCTTGTTTACATCAGGGTCCCCCATTTCCAATTCATCATATCATTTAAGACATATAAGACATATTTGACATACAGATGGCTTATTTACAATTTACATACAGGTGGTTTTTTACATACAGATGGCATTCACATTTGGACGTATCGCATCAGAGAATTACCATTCATTTCGGGGGGGAAATTGCCTTAGTTTAAAAGGAATTGATGCTAAATGTAAACTCCTCTGTAGAATAAGTTGTTTCAAACATTTAAAGGTAGGGTAGGTACGTTTGAGAAACCGGCTCGAGATCGCTAGAATTTGAAAATACACAACCAGAGAAAATCTGCCACTTCCTTATAAAGCCCCTCCTCCAACACACACGAACGCGCACATGACCAATGAGGGCACGAGATAAGTTTGTGCCCCGATGGAAGGCTGACAGGCAGGTAGGCCATCCAGTTATTTTAGCCGGGCCGGCTAAAATGATTGGTCGTGCTTTTTACAGTATTACTTCTTCCACAGATGACATTTTTTTATGGATTTTTTGTCAAAGCACTTAAGATATTCATTGCTATCGGGATGTTAAGAGCATTCCATGGAATATAACAAAAAGTGTATCTCGAGCCAGTTTCTCAAACGTACCTACCCTACCTTTAAGTCACATGACTGATCAGCTGTTTCTGCTGACATGTATTTATATTGTCACCAGGAGAGAGACATTTAAATATTGCTTTTGTTACCCAGAGGAGTACAGCCACTTACTTCTGTCCAAACTACGCTCTGTGGAGGCAAATTAACTCTACACCAGATGATGGAAGGTTCTTCTTGGATGCCTATTATTTTTTGTGTGAAATGTCAGCTTTTCTTGACATTTCTATGGAAACACGGCTCCATTGTTGCGTTCAGTGACAGTGGAAAGAAAGACAGACTTCCTCACGTCCTGCATCCCTGTGCCACTCGCTACGACTGTTTCCATTTTGCAGTTTGTTTCCACTGCCTCAGACCCGATCAATCGATGTCTGAATAACGTGCTGCAGCTTCTGTCTGCCTCTGTTTTGCTTCCGCCATTTATTTTGCTCATCTGGGGAAGCAAAATGGCACAAACGGCGACTGCACCCACTTTCTGTGTAAATATCCCTGAACACATCAAAAGGCCAAAATTACTGTATGTATACTGTACCTCTATATATTTTCTATTTTACTATAAAAAAAGTGATTTTCTAGTCCTTTACACATATGGTATACCTGTGTGGATCTATTTGATAACTTTAGCCTGGAAATGTTGGTCATGTTTATAGTTTTAATGGAATGTTATCTCTTTTTGTCTTTTTGATTACAGTAGCAGCTTAATGTCCATCCCTTGTATGCCCAGCCATACACTGGTGCAGTATGTAAATAAATAAAAATAGCAACACGATTTATGTTTCCAACCTTGTTTATGATTTTAAACTTGTTTATTTTTCCGGGTGGGAAACAAATAAAATTTTCTTGTTCAGACCTAAACTTCTCCCTTTATTTTTTTAATTGTCTCCATTTATTTTGTTCTTCGCACTTTTCAAAAAACGATGCAATTATAAAAACACAAATGTACCAAAATATTTTCCGTTTGCAACGCTTCTAGTAAAACCTGTGCATGTTTCGTGAAGTTGTTGAAAATGTTTCTGAAACTTGCATGTGTTTTGGCAAGTTTGCATTTTTATATTTGCATCGCTTGTGAAAGTGCAGCCTGTTTCTCATAATGAAAATGTTTCGGACTGTTGTAGCGCGTTGGCACCTGTCGGCCACCGTACCACACATAAAGACACAGCACAGGACAACAGATTCATCATGCTTTTATTTATTTATATTATGAAACATTATATGACACCCCCTGATCAAGTTCAATAATCAATACAACAAATGAAGTCAAAACCAAAAATATATATTATCATGTAATTATCTTTACATTTGTATTACACAATATACTGGAGCAGTCACATACGATAAAGTGTATATAGTGCGTTAAGAATTAACCTCGTTATGCGGTAACAATATAAGGACAAAACTGGGAATATTTATTCTCTTTTTATATATTTCCTTAAAATGGTCAAGCACTTCCCCTTCACACAATGCGTGGATATGACAGGTTCAAGTACAAAAGGGGCAAATATTGACTTTTTAACACTGTATGCTGTAGGCTTCGTTTAAATCACGTTTTGTCTTTCTCGAGCGACTTTTAGGGAAAACGTAACACTTATTTATTCCTTTTTAAATGTTTACAAATGAAAGGTAAGTTAAGGTGGTGAACGAAGCAAGGCCTCCCTAAAAAAGGCCGGATTTTTTCTTAAAGATAAGGTTAATTTGTGGCGTACATTTGTTAAATAACTAAATATTTCCTGATAAATTACACAGTCAATAATAATATGTAGTCTTGTGCAATACACGGCGTGCAAATGCAAGTAATACAGGCAATAAAACACTTTTTATATTTCATTATATATATAACATATATTTAAGTGGAAATGGCTACATGTTCTACTTTACCCCAAAAGCTTCAGCACCACACCCTTCCCCCTGTTTCAAGCACATGATGAGAGACTGAAAACGACCAGAATCTCTCTTTTTCTTTTGAAAGGAATTGTCACATTTACACATCGTAAAACCCTGGAGATGAACACCAGTCATAAATAAATCCCGGTTAACCTGCTTCGTCATTTTTGGATAGAAATGTCCTATGGAGAAAAATCGACAGCATGCTCTAGCATTAAAATATAATATTTTATAAAATGTTGTATAACTTGTTCTAATGACTATAAACAGACAACGATTTAAAATAGTTCAAATCAATGAAACTGATATTGTTTTTTGAAAGTTTGAGAATTTAGAAACACTTAATTTAACCCTCGCTATCGGAGCCTAACGCAAGTCTGTTGTTTGCAAAATATGATATTGAAGCTGTGTGTGTGTGTGTGTGTGTGTGTGTGTGTGTGTGTGTGTGTGTGTGTGTGTGTGTGTGTGTGTGTGTGTGTGTGTGTGTGTGTGTGTGTGTGTGTGTGTGTGTGTGTGTCCAGTATTTGTAGTGATGTAATACATATGTGTTTACATCACTACAAACTGTGTTGCTACAGGTCTTCTCTCTTCTTCTCTGCAGCCTTCATTTCACTGACAACCCTGGTGGACACAGAGGATAAATTAGAGAGGAGAATTAAGCAGTGTGTGTGTGTGTGTGTGTATACGTACAGAGTTGGTTCGTTTGCGTTTCCAGCAGTCTGGGTTGAGTCTCTTCTGCTCGTCAGCGAGGGCTTTGGCCTGCACGGTGAACGTCCGTTTCTCCTCACTTCGCAGTTTCTTCCACTGCTCCCCAAGGAGGACGCTGATCGCCCTGAATCACCCACACACACATATGTATTACATCACTACAAATACTGGAACACACACACACACACACACACACACACACACACACACACACACACACACACACACACACACACCACACACACACACACACACACACACACAACACACACACACACAACACACACACACACACACACACACACACACACACACACACACACACACACACACACACACACACACACACACACACACACACACACACACACACCCCCCCCTACCTGTTGTCCTTGCCGGGGTACATCTGTGTGTACTCCACCCTGAACCTCTTGGCGAACAGCATGAAGGCGTTCATTGGCCGCTTGCACTTAGTGGGCGGGGCATTATTACTTCCTGCTGCGCTGGCTTGCTGGGTTTTGGTTGGCTTGAGACATGGAGAGGGGGAGGGACCGGGACTGTGGGCGTCTGCAGGTGTGATCACAATGACAGGTTTACTTTGGTTACCTTTCCTATAGTGTTTTTGTTCACTGCATTAAAGTGCTGTACCTCGTAATGTGTCTCTGTCTGGAGAGCCGCTGGACTGGGAGGCACGCCGCCGCCTGGCCATGCTGCTCAGCACGTAGACGGCAGAGGAGTCCAGAGGAGTGAAGTCGTAACTGAGGAAGACACAGAGGGAAACATTTCACACACACACTCGCTCATCAGCAGCTTCAGGTTGGGAACAGGGGGGATTTGTACCTCTTAAATGTGTCAAAAACCAGCGAGTCGTCGGTGTGTTTGGCTTCTCTGTGTCCTGGAGGAAGGCACACATCACCCACCTCCATTTCATAGCACGGTATCCCATAGTGCACCACGGTCAGGCTCGGGTGAAATGATGACCACCCTAACAGGAAGTGAATGCAATGTTGTTTTGGAAGATAATTCATCCTCTGTATGATGTGCTTTTTAAGTGTTTTCTCATCATGCCTACCTTTGTTTTTGACGTAGAAGGGGTGGTCAAGTTGGCAGCGAGCGCTCATGACAGCTTGTCCGAGCGCCCCGGGGTCAAAGGTCAGCTGTAGCACAGCCTGACCGGACAACACAGTCTCTGAATGCTCCACCAGCTGCAGACCCTCGGGGCCATAACCCTGAAATGATGTACAATCCCTTTATTTGAATGGATCATTTCCAGTGAACTAAAGCGTCATACATAATAATGTCTATGTAACATCATGTACCTTCAGAGACCTGGATCCTTCCTCCTCACCAGAGTCTTCCTCAGCATAGTCCAGGTCCTCCACGTCCTGCCAGTCCACGTTTGAGCCACTGTGGAAACGCAGACGAGTCCCTGATGACAGAGAAGAGTTATAAACAACAGCTTTTTACCTAAAATCTCACTTTCATGTGTTCCTAGCAGTGAACAACGTGTGTGTACCTTTGAGGAAGCAGTGCCAGGTGGTGGGGGGGCAGGAGAAGCTCCAGCCAACGTCTTCCTCGTCAGACGGAGAGGATCTGGAGGACACCGCTGGTTCCCTGCTCCTCTGTGGGGACATGAAGCACATCTGTTCACACACTGCAGCACACAGCGTTCTACTGGGTGTGTCTGAGGTGAGCCGTCTATTTAAGTAACATACTGTAAACACGATAAAGGGTATTTTTTAGATGTGTTTCTCAGACATTGTTGTTCAGAAAGAGGTAAAGAGAGCTGTACCCTGGTGCGGAGGCGCTCCCTACCACGACCTCTGGGGGGCGACGGGGTGCTGCTGGGGAGAGAGGGGGGAGGCCGAGCGTAGGAATGTAGATTACTGCTGGTGCTGGAGAGGCTGGAGCTGAAAATGACACAGGCTCAGGACAGGAATGCAGGCTGAGGGAGTGCAGCACGTAAGACTGCCCAAACAACAATCTGAGGAACAGTTTACATTCTACAACTGCATACATAATATACACTTTGAAAAATATATATGCCCTAGCCATACACTTCCCCAAATAACAATGGATTGGGGCATTGGGCCAACACATACAAATCTTAAATGTCACATTTTAAGCCTGATTTTGACACATTTTTCAATTATTAAAATGGACTTTTAAACTAAAATCCTTAAAGATAACTAAGATAAGATAAGATGGAACTTTATTTATCCACTTGGGGAAATTCCGGCGTTTATAGCAGCAACAGGGTCGGAGATAAAAACAAGATTCACATAAGGTAAAAATATAGACAAAATAGAATAAAAAATGAAAATAATAATACAAAATGTTTTTTAAATAAAGCGATAGTAACTGTTGAAAGAAGATATAGCATTTGAATGAACATGTTAAATATATTTATATAACTAGAATGACGACGTGTTTGATTTCATTGCTCAGAGCAAACAACGGGTGGATAGACATTTCTGTGTTTTTACTCTGATTATTTCAACACTACAGCAATGCAGCAACAATGCCCTATTTCACAATCATAGCTTTAACGACGACATTGTGAAACAGAACTGTGACAAGAAATAAAACAATACAAACAGTTAAAGGAATTTAGAATATTTAGGAAGGGAACCTTTTCCTGACTTATTATGAGTTGTTTGCTCCGATCTGTCACATGGATGGGGAGACAAATAGACTACAACTTTTATTTTCATTTAACGTTGGGGTCTTAGTCCAGCCCACGTACCTGCTGGGGGCCGGCTCCTGCAGCAGGGGGCTCTGAGGCCCGGTGGCGATGTGGGCCAGCTGTGTCAGCCAGTGTGTGTCAGGAGGGTGTGTGTGTGTATATCGCTGCTGGTGGGACACACCCACGTCCAACTGGTAGACTGCTGGCTCCGCCTCCTCCTGAACCTCCTGCAGGTCCGGCAGGTCGTCTAGGTGGAGAAAACAAACATTTCTAAAACATTTGCTCCAGAAATAACGCCTTCATGCACTATCACACAGAGGCAAGACAACATTCGACTGAAATTCACCAAAAGTTGAACTCCACACAAAGCAAAAATGAAAAGTTGCTCCATGAAGCGATGTTAATTTAGAAAATCTGTGACTATGCCCTTAAACTGAAGCTTTTCCTCCATCTGCTGTGAAAAACCAGGTGCACGCTTCTCTCTTACGTACCGTACTCCATGTAGCTGTCGCTGGTGGGGAAGCCGGGGGAGCAGGGGAGGCGTTCCTCACAGCAGAGCAGCTCAGGTAACTGTTCTCCACCTGTATCCATCACCACTGCTGAGGGGAACACCAGACACACAACAGGATAGGAGAATGGATTTATTGTCGGGATTTCACAATTTATTCGTAGATTAATGTGGCCATTTAAGTAACTTATATATGTATGGTATCATTGAAAACACATAGCTGTAATCCTTTCCATAATACACAACAAATGTTTATGTAAGTAGTCTGCTTTAATCAATATTTGTTGCTGTTAAGTCATCAAAAACTGTTTTAGAGGCAGTTGTCATTTTAAGACATTTTAAAAGGGACACATTTAATTCCATTTAAATTGAGGATTTTGTTTGAAGATTTATATTTTGTTAGGGGGGATGACGTGATAAAATAGGATGACTGATTTCTAAAGCTTAATTGGAATATATATATTATATATATATATATATATATATATTGGGGGCTTAAAGTCTGAGTACCTCTGGTTGGATTTTTCTATCACTATTCTACAGTACAGATGCCTGTTAACGGTGCTGTGTGTTACCTGTGTGTCCACCGCTCTGATGTTTGGGCTCACTGGTCACCACCTCCCACACCATGATGGTCTGAAACATGCAGACACAGAGCATCTATAGCCAACAACACTCACTTAATTTAAATGTCAATACAAAGGAAATAGACCTGTCATATGCTGTAGGAACAAATGTGACGATGTATACTAAGCATCATTGGCTATGAATCAGCCATGAGTCACAGACTGACACAGAAATGTGATCCTCCAGCGAGCTGTAATGTAAAGGCTATAAATGTCCGGGGTGACATAAGGACACAGAGGGCTGTTACCAAATACACAAAGCTCCGACACATCCTCACAGCGCAGTTTATATATGGAATAGATTGAGTATACACGTTGAAATAGTTCAGTCTAAACATGTAAACGTTATAAAAGCTAGTTTCATTCTTATCTATTTCACAATGTTCTCGTCATGTGACTTCTCTTGTTGATAAACTTTGAGATTATTTCACGCATGCGCATACAAGCCCATTCATTCAATAACGAGAAGGGCAGCGATAATACATCTGAAGTCGTTTAAAATAAGTGAAAAGCACGACAGTAACCACATATAATGGACATACTTTTGTGATATTATGGCTTGTTATTAAATGGAACTGCTGTCAACGTTAACACACGACGATACACTTCAAAGGAAGCAGCGTTATCTGCGGTCACGAAACAAAAGAAATACAGAAGTAACGTCGACGAAAATGAGAAAAAGCTTTAAAGTCTGTATGTTAACGACACATTAACCACATTAAAGAGACTTTAGGCGTGAAAATATCATTAAATTAAAGAATTTGGACGAGCCATTGTATTGCGCAAATGCAGTTAAAAAAAACAACTAACGTCAACAATGAAGGTTTACGGAGAGGGCAGAAAAAAGTCAATTTAAGACCTAAAATAAACGTTGTCAGTTTCAAATTATAACTCGTCTGCTGAGATCGGGTGAAATTCATACAATTGGTGTAATTACTTCTCATATTAAACGCTTTAAAACTCCCAAAATGATTTCAATGAACTTTCCTTAACTCACCAAAACAGTCGCCTTGTACGGTGGTGGGGGCTGGTATAAACATCGTGTGCCCTGTGATCCTATTGGTCAGAGCGGATGTCAATCAGCAGCTTATCTCATTCTCATTGGTCGTCTCAGTGCAGCTGGTTCTTATCGCTACAACATGAAAACATTGGGTGGGTTAAAGTAAGGACAGATGGCTGAACCAAAGTTAACAACTAAAACACATCTGATCTCCTGTGTAAAGAGCAAATATCTCTTTCCATTGACAGTATATTAAGTAGTATCTACCCTTTCATTCAATTGGCATAATCATGAAATAGCAAAAATACTTTAAAATGCAACAGAAAAACAGCCCAAGGCAGGCACCGCTTCCCTACATCCAGTGCAACAAGAACAACAGGCTGGCACATGTTTGTGACCCTGGCTTAAAACCCTTCAAGTACACTCTTTGTGATTATGTACGTTTCACTGCTGCCATCAGGAGAGGTAGAAGCCACAACTAGAGGCATTCTCACATTTGGGCAGAGAGAAACTTGGGAAAAACTTTACTTTAACTCAAAGAAAAACAAGTCAAAGAAACATTTAAAATACAATAATTGGGTTTAACCAAGAAAAACACTATTCATTGCTGGGTGATTATAAAGTTCAAGTCCAATAGTATTCAATCAAGTTAAGACTAGTTTGGTTAAGATTATGTGTGGCAAAATCATAATAATATTAATGATATATAAAAAATCTAAATATACAAGTTATTTTTATTCAGATTGTTACATACATGACGAGTCACATGGGTATTGTTTATTGTTTTATTTAATTAGAGGTGTTTTGTTCTGGAGATCATGCTGTCATGTCTGCCTCTTTGATGCTGGTGGAGCTGACACTTTAAGTGGAGAATCGTGAGTGTTTACTGCCCTCTAGCGGTCAGAGGGAGGTACTGCATAATCGCACCACACCTCAAATTAGACAAGATTACATTGTAACACTTCCGGTCCATCATTTCCAAATAAATCATCAGAAATGTTTGCCTGTGAGGTTTGCACTAGCAAGAACTATGCCTTTTTTTTGGTGCATACAATGAACATAATAACGGAAAATAAGATACATTAAAACGTTAAAAAAATTAACATAAATGCCAGATAATTATAAATGTGTAGTCTTTTTTATTCTTTTCTAGTGGCCAGACACTATAATTACACACAATTATGTTTAATCATTTTCAATCTCCATTTTTAGTCACGTTATTATCAATAATATTATCAGTATTTTTTGTTATAAGTAACAGTACTTTCTACATACATACGTACGTACTGTAGTTCCTCACTGTGACCACTGGAGGGCAGTGAACTCTCTTACTTAAATCGGACAATAATACATATTTCATAAAATATATAATATATTGTCACATTCCTTATTGTACAATATATTTAAAAAGGAAACTGACACTCATATCATTATAATATAGCCATACAAATGTCATACCTTTGATAATAATTATTTTAGAGTTGTTGTACAGTTTATTTTGAAAAGCAAAGGCGGAAGTGGTCCTTATCAGCCGGAGAGCTCATGGAGAACTTGACCATATTTCCTGTGCAGCAGCGCAGCGTTTCCTTATTCCACTCTTGACTAAACTTTTAAAACACATTTTTACTCTGGTTTAAGGTCTCTTCTTGTAGCATAAATGCCTACTTTTTCGTCCAAAGCTCCTGGTTTTGTTGCCGTCTGCGTTCATTGGTGAGTCATTCATGTTTCTGTGTTACTAAATACAGGCACCTTCCGATTATTATGGCAGCTGTACCGTTACATTCAGCACACTCTTTAAAAAGTTGTGTTAACTCCTTGCTTGGCTTTGTCTGTCTGTATAACAGCTGGTAAACATGTAAATATCTCTAACACAGAGTTTAAACAGCAGCCTGTCTCTGTGCACTTTAACACCAGTCACATCCATTCTGTGTTTAGCTGCTTCCTGCTTTGAACACTTCCTCTGCTAAAGAAGGGAAACCATTAATCTTGTGACTCCAGCCAATTTACATCATGAGTTTGATTTTTTTAACAATCTGTTATTGAGGCATTCCTAAATTTGTAAAGGCAATTAAACCCTTCCAGATACTTCAGTGCTAACATTGAGTTCATTGGATGTCATAGTCATTTTAGACACAGTACATAATAATAAAGGATTGCTTTGTTTAGGGACAGTCTCAGTCATAGAATCACACTTTTAGCTGTAGTTATTATAAATTACAGTTAGAATTTCCTAGTTTAAAGCAGAAATGTTCTCAGATAAAGTGGGTAGTAGATTTGCAGGAGCAGTGGAAATGACCCTGTCCTTGGTCATCAGGACATCAAACCCCTGGCAGAAATCTATGAGGCTAGACAACAAAAGAAAGACCTTTCAACCTTTTTTAATTTCCTCCCTCCTCACTTGAAGCCCAGAAGATATCCTGAAGCTGTCCGCCTCCACGCAGAGCTCTGCAGACCACAGGGCAGCTGTTTAATACACTTTATCTAGTGGTTCGTTTACCGCCACTGCTAATAACAGCTAATTACAACAGGCCCTGGTGTTTATCTATGATTTTGACTTTATTTGACCTATTTATTATATGCTAATATGATTATTGTATCAGTTGTATACCTGGTATATAGTCCTCTGCTCGCTGAATGAGTGGCACTACTATTTTGGTCTTTGTTCTAGTGAGACAACTAAGACAAATTCAAATCAACCATGTGGATAATATGGCAAAAAATATAGAATCAGGAATTTTGTTAGTCTTTAAATCAACACGAAACCTACAAATCAAATTATTGGACATGTTTAAGAAGAATGTAACCACTCTCAATGTGTGAGTGGCTGATTTCAAACTGAATCTGTTCGCACTGTCGCCATACCGGGACATTTGCTATTGTTTTGTGAAGTTTCATTCAAAAAAATGATTGAAAAGGATTTGATTAAATAGAAAATATTCAGTTAATTATTAGTCCTTACTTTCGACCTTGTTGCAGTTTCATCATTTGAAACAGAAATTGCTTTCACATCAATTTACAGAAACATTTTTTAGTTGTGATTGCCTAGAAGGTCAAAGATCATCGTTCCCTGATAAAAAGGTGTCTGGTATTACACATATCTACAGTACTGTGTCTGTCGCCCAGCAGCTAGGTGATGGACGGGCAGCAGACCCAGGTGAGCGACGAAGAGCCCAAAGTCCTGCGAGAAGAGCCCCGGAGGAGGAGGAGAAAGAAGGCCATCACGTCGTCGTCCGGCTCCTCCATGGATCAGATCAGTGTGGAGTTCATCCTGCCCACCGTGGTGCGGGGGGGAAGCAGCCCCGACTCTCTGCTGCTGGATGTGGCAGGAAACTGGACGGTGGAACAGGTGATTCTACTCATCATCACTGATTCATAGCGGATGTTGGGATGCTTTTAAAGGGGACCTATCATGCAAAATGCATACATACATACATGTGTGTCCCTGGTGTGTAAGGGAACTCACAAAGAGGTAGAAAACAAAACCCTCTCTCTTTTCCTCCGTACCCAAATCTCTAAAAAACGGGGGTACAACGGAGCTGATCCAGATTTGCGTCCGATATGATGTAATATCGGAAATGTGGGCTGGCTTTACACCCACGGCCCTATCAGAAACGTCGCTATCAGAAACAATGCGCAACGTGTTTTGGAAGCAATATGGTCTTTGTTTACATTAGCATCGCTAACACTCAGAGCTAACGCTGTACTGGAGAGAGTATGTGTAAACAAAGCATACTGTTTCAGAAATAGTCATTGATGTGGTTTGGAACATGATATGGCATTTAATCACGGCAGCATTCAGCTGAGTATCTCGGTAGAATTCTGAGCAGGCATAAGCTCCACCCCCCTCCTCTTCTTTTTTTCTTTTTTTTTTTTTTAAAGCTAAGGACCCAGAATCAGCATTTCTCTAACAAGGCTGAAATAGAGCGATATGAGGCATGGCTAGAATGGGTGATCTGTTTGGTATTTTGAGCAAAACACATCATAGACATGTTTTTATATAGAGACCCATAATATATCCTTTTGTGGTGTTTGCAGGTGAAAGCTCAGGTGTGGCTGAAGGCGGTGACTCTGAACCTTTGTCCGGACTTCTACCAGAGGTTTTCCCCGGACCACTGCATCCTGCTCTACCAGAAGAAAGGCAACGTGTGTGAGATCTACGACAAGCACCAGGTGTTCCAGACGCTGGACTGCATCCGCTACTGGAGAGGTAGCATCCGCTGACAGAGTGAATTCCCAATGCGAGTATGAACTGATGTAAAACATTTGTTGTTTTTTGAAGCCCTGAAGAAAGAGGTGGGGCGGATCCAGCTGCTCCCCCGCCCCCAGCCCTCAGACGAGTCCCTGCAGTACCAGCGATACCTAAACTACCTGATCGCCTACGACGTGACGGACGTCAGCAACGTGCACGACGACGAGCTGGAGTTCACCCGCAGGAAGCTGCTGACGCCGCGGCGCATCGAGCTCTCTGACCGAGACCCTAAACTCTACTCCATGGACCCCTGGGTGACCCGCAAGAGGCTCCCGGAGCGCCTGCTCAACAAGGTGTGTGTGGAAGGTTGATGGTGGAGTTCAGTGGTTTTATAATTTTGCTTTATTTTGCCCTTCATGCCACCTTTCCTGTGGGTAAAGCTTTCATTTACAGTACCAGTCAACACATATGGAATTATGTAGTAAACAGAAAAGTGTCAAACAAACAAGAATATGATTTATATTTAATTTGTTTCAAAGTAGCCCTCTTTTGCCTCGATGACAGCTTTGCAGACTCTTGGCTTCTCTCAGTCAGCTTCATGAGGAAATCTATTTATTTAAAATAAATAAAAACCTTCGAATGAGAAGGCTTGTCCAAACGTTTGACTGGTACTGTAGTTAACTGTGGCTCTTCCTCCTTCAGGCCAGTAACGGTAACATCCTGCTGGTGATCCACATCGGCACGGCCAGCCAGACCATCAAAGTGTCCATCAGTGACACGCCAGCACAGGTACACAGAGGTGCATATTCACACCTTTCACTAGCTTACAACTTGTCACTGTAACATTTTCATCTTCTTCAGGTACTGCTGAGCTTTTTCGCTAAGACGGCGAGTAAGAAAGCTTTGCTGGGAATTTCTGTGGACACATGTGAGGCAGACTTTGTGCTCCGTGTGTGTGGAAGGTAGCTACTCAATCATTAAGACAATATAATGAAGTGTGCATTGATGAGTAATTCCCTGGTGGTAGTTTTAAAAAGATAACGTTTTAAGCTTCTCTGTGTGTGTTCGCTCAGGGAGGAGTACCTGTACGGGGATAAACCTCTGCAGGACTTCAACTGGGTCCGTCAGTGTCTGAAGAACGGGGAGGAGATCCACCTGGCCCTGGAGGACGCCCCTGATCCAGACCTGGACCTGGTTCAGAAGGAGAACTGGGCTCAAGTGGACGACTGCACCGGAGTGGCGGGTAAGCTGTGAGGTTAAACACGCCGTCTGTGTGGATTTGATGCTGTAGCACGTACATTATGCACGATTTCTTTGTCAGGTACCCATGAGCAGCTGACCATCGATGAGAAGGACCATGAGCGCGTGTTCACCATCTCCATGTGGGACTGCAACAGGAAGTTCAGAGTGAAGGTGCTGGGGATCGACATCCCATCCCTCCCCAAAATCCCAGAGCTCATTGTCTTCATAGAAGCCAGCATCTTCCACGGCCAGCAGCTCTTAGCTCAGGTAATCCAGAGAGGAACTTCATCTGGAGGGAACTTCGGGATTTGAGCCTTTTCAGACCATTCACATGCAGGACAACCTAAATAACACACTAAGGGAAAGGGAAAGGGACAACTCCTAAAAGCATAATAAGGCCTCTTTAAGTGCTTTATTGTTAACTTTGCATTGGCAGTAATGTATCAGCTGAAAGAGAGGGAGCTGTGAGGCAGATATTCATCAGATGAAATCAAACAAAAGTGCAGCGGTGTTTCCTGTTAACATTTACTGCAGGAAGGTCATTTGAATCCCGAAGCTCACACCGAAAAAACAACCATAGAGAGTACGGTACAGTATGTAAATCCTTTAAAGGGAAATTGCGCCAAAATTGGCCACCATGACATATGAGCATTTGTGAAAAGCACACATTCATTTTGTACAGCAGATTTAACCCTGTGCTTTGTTTCTCAGGAGAGGACGTCCTCTAAGAACTTCAACGAAGAAGTGTTGTGGAACTGCTGGTTGGAGTTTAACATAAAGATCAGGGACCTGCCGAAAGGAGCACGCCTGAACCTGCAGGTAACAATTCAATCAGAGGACGGGTAAGGCGGGTGAATGCAAGAACTATGTCGGCCATTTTACTTCTCCACTAACTACCGGCTCTGGTCCCAGGTGATCTGTGGGAAGCAGCCCCTAACTCCAACCTCTAAGGGGACCTTGTCCTACCAGGATACTGCAGCATCGACAGGCAGCCATGAAGGTGAGGTTCGCTAACATTGCGTAACTGCGCCATGTTGACAGTCAAATTCAAATCTCAATTCAACGGTGTTATTGTCATATGCACATAAGCTACAGTGTAGAAATGGCAATGAAATTCTTCTGACCGGAGCTCCTCCAACAATGCAACATATATAATCAAATACAAAAATAAAAAGTAGTGCAAGAAGTCTATATACATGTAAATAGAATATGATATGTACAACAGAATATGTAATTAAATAATGTACATTAAGACACAATTACATACGGTTTATGGCGGTTTAGTTTAGTTTATTTGTTTATAGTGTCGTGGACAGTCCCCATTGATCAACTGTCACAAAAACAGTAAATGGGGCAGCAACACACACGCCGTATTCAACACAGACTAGTGTGTGCAGGTGTAGTTTTCAGTGAACCGTGTTTTTAAGAGAGCTGTAAAGGTGGTATATGTATGTCTTTTGATTTGAGTGGGTAGAGAGTTCAACACGGTGATAACAGAGCGTCTGTGTGTCTGTGGTTCTTTCAGGAAAGACCAAGAGTCGTCTCCTGTACTACGTCAACCTGCTGCTGATCGACCACCGCTCGCTGCTGCGCCAGGGCGAGTTCATCCTGCACATGTGGAAGATGCCGGAGAAGAGCGAGGAGAGCAGCAGCAGCATCAACGCCGACAAGCTCACCTCGGCCACCAACCCCGACAAGGCGTCCGCCATGGCCATCGCCATCCTGCTGGACAAGTACTGTTACCCCGTGGTGCTGCCCAAGAGCCGGGACGTGTGTCGGGACGGGGGGGGCGGCGGCGGCGAGGAGGCTGAGGGGGAGCGCGGCCAGAGAGAGATGCCCAACCATCTGAAGAAGCAGTTTGCGGCCATCGTGAACACCGATCCCCTCCACCCACTCAGCCCGGAGGACAAGGAGCTGCTGTGGCACTTCAGGACCGAGTGTATGCGCGACCCCAGGTACTTGTTTCATTCTTTATGTGGTGCACAATGCTAGGGACCAACTGTTTAGGGAATGCTTAGCCTTTGAATGAGGAGCTCAGGGGATGTCCTCACGTAAAACTGTTTAAAAAAAATAAAGGTATAAGGACATGATGATTTTTCGCAAGATACAGGGATGAAATTGTTGAATGATAACTGGGTGTTTATTTATTTATTTGGTTTGTTATTTTATCTTTTCTTGATTACCATTTACCTCTTTTATGTATTTGTTTATTTATTTATTTGTTGTTTTTATGGTTTGTTTGGTTTGGATGGTGGATGTAAAAAGATAGTCTTTTATATGTGTCTTATCAAATATGACATACAACGTAAAAGAATAATACATATATACATTGTAGTAATGATGATATACTCTATTTATAATTGTAAATGTATATTGTATGTACATTAGACATACATATAGATGTACATTTTGGTAAAAGACAAAAAAAAGAAGTTAATAATTTCGTTTTTGGGAGAAGGGGTAACTTCTTCCCACCCCTTTTCGGATGTGTAATTAGGTATATCATTTGTTTATATATAATTTGTAAGTCAATAATATTCTTATTTATCAATTTGATACTGCTTAAGTTTGTACAGTATCATAATTCTCTTGTTTAATTTCATTATTATTATTATTTTTGTATTATTGTTTTACATGTTCGAAATAAATCAAATCAAATCAAATTCTTTAGCTTTCATTACCCATCCCCTCTGACTAGAAGATCTCTTACTGATAAACATGTCCTCCTGTCTCTCCTCAGGGCCTACCCTAAGCTGCTGGCCTCAGTCAGGTGGGGGAAACAGGAAGACGTCCTGGCAACACACCGTCTGCTAGAGCGCAGCAGTGCGTGGGACAGCAGGTAAGATCTGACTGTGTGTACGTAATATGTACGTGTCCTCAGAAGCTTCAGTGTCCCCTCAGCTGTCCCCTTGTTGTCCCCGCTCAGTGGTCTGGATGTGGGTCTGGCCATGCAGATGCTGGACTGTCACTACTCAGACGCTCAGGTCCGCTCCATGGCCGTCAGGAAGCTGGAGACTCTGGAGGATGACGATGTGCTCCGATACCTCCTTCAGCTCGTCCAGGTGATACTCTTCACCATCTCTGTCTTTAGGCTAAGCATTTCTTCCAGTTGTCTTTTATACATACATATGTGTCCCCGGTGTGTCAGGAGACTCGCAAATACAACCTTCTCTCTTTTCCTCGGTACCCAAATCTCTAAAAACGGGGGTACAACAGAGCTGATCCAGATTTGCGTCCGATATGACGTAATATCGGAAATGTGGGCTGGCTTTATACCCACGGCCCTATCAGAAACGTCGCTATCAGAAACAATGCACGACGTGTTTAGGAAGTAATATGGTCTGTGTTTACATTAGCATCGCTAACACTCAGAGCTAACCTGTACTGGAGAGAGAATGTGTAAAAAAAGGAGCTCCCCCCCCCTTTTTTTTTTAAAGCTACGGACCCAGAATCAGCACTTCTCTAACAGGGCTGAAATAGAGGGGTATGAGGGACGTCTAGAATGGGTGATCTGTTTGGTATTTTGAGCAAAACACTTCATAGACATGTTTTGTATATATCTGAGACCTATAATATATGCCTACAAATAGTATAATAGGAGACCTTTAATATATTTGTGGTTATGTTCTATTCATTTGACATTGTTGACCAACCAGAGGATTGCCAGCAGAAAAAGATGCTAATGATCAGAGTTAGTTGACTCTGAGCCTCACTCTCCTGATTCCCAGGAAGCAGCAGCAGCAGCTCATGGAAAGGTCAACAGATGCATGTTTGCTGTATTAGCTGACTTTGCATGAGCAGTATAACAAATGTACTGTTGTCACGGAAAAGATAGGAAAATGACTCCACAGTAATCTGCTGTCTCTGTATTATATAAGACAAATATATTCATAGAGAAGTACTCTACTGACTTTGTTTAACATACTGATTTAGATTATTTTCCAAATATTTAAAACACTTTCTTTATAACACAATGCCTGAGATCACCTCTCATTTAATTTCCGATGTGTTCACTTTCCAAACTAAGCATGGCTAAATCACACAGGGAAGAAAGTAAATACTGGGTAAATACTTACTAACTTAATCATGTTCAGATAATCACAATTTAATGTGAAAGGAAAGTGATGGATTTATTATTTAAAAAAATATTTGTTGCGTCATAAGTCTACTGTACGACAAAGAAGCGCTTTATTATATATATTATTTATTAAGTATGTCCGTCCGCCCATCTGTCCACTCTCTGCTTCCCTTAGGTCACATTTGCATGTCAGTGAGCACAAAGAGCTCTGTGTGTGAATATCATGTCCCCTCTCACTCTAACCTGTCTGCTGTCGGGCCTTTACATGTGCAGAGTAGTTCAAATATACAGCTTTTAATATCAAAGACGCCCGATACAATACATTTATTGTGCATGTTATTTTTTGTGATTTGTGTATCCCCTCCTCGGCATTGAAAGATTGTATCTGTATTTCCTACCCTATTCAATATTCAAACCTGTTTTTGCCATGTCTTGAATGTGGCTTTGTTCACATCCGCTTACAAAATGTCAACCTGCCGCATTCTATGGGATTCCCACCATGTGGTTTGGCGTGTATCCAGAGGCGGTGGAATTGGGTTTCACATGACAACAAACATACTTCCTTGTGTCAAAAAATAAGTGTTTTTGAAACCACAAAATCAAATAATTGAAGATGCATTTATCAGAAATAAGCCACATTGCAATGCCTTGAGTTGTTTGACGAATAAAATGTCTTTCTTTTTTTCAGGCAGTGAAGTTTGAGCCGTACCATGACAGTGCCCTGGTCAGGTTCCTGCTGAAGAAAGCTCTGAGGGTGTGTGTGTGCGTGTGTGTGTGTGTAGACAGATACTTAAAAGCAATCAAATCTCAAAAGTTCTGGAAAAATAAAGGCAGATTGTGACCAAATGTTTTCTTTGTGTTGTAGGACAGTACATGTTCATTAATTATACCCCCATTAAGCACTTACATTACTCACCTTGCCCACGTCTGATCGCTAGCTCTCTGCACCCACACTATCATTTTTATATGAGTAATCTTTCCGTCCACAGAGTAAGCGTATCGGTCACTTCCTCTTCTGGTTCCTGCGCAGTGAGATCGCTCAGTCCATGCACTACCAGCAGAGGTACGCCGTGCTGCTGGAGGCCTACCTCAGAGGCTGTGGGGAGGAAATGCTGCAAGACTTCAGGAAACAGGTGAGGCAGAGGTCCTCGAACACAACACTGTGTACATAACAAAACAGCTAATAATGAAGTGATGCTGTCCAGGTGGAGATGACGGAGGCTCTGCAGAAAGTCACCCGAGAGATGAAGGCCATGTACGCCGACAAGTACGACATTACTACACAAGGTCAGGAGGAATAAAAGCAGAGAGTGTTATAAGTTCAATATCGAGGTTCTATTGGTTCCTTTGTGTAGTTCTTGAGTTTGTGTAGTGAAACTGCAACCGTGTGTGTGTGTGTGTGTGTGTCAGTGGTGTTTCAGCTGCGTCAGAAGCTGGAGACTCTTCAGTCGGCCGGTTCTCCCAAGAGTTTCAGAGTCCCTTACGATCCTGGACTAAGAGCTGGAGCCCTGCTGGTGAGGGACACACACTCACACTCACACTCACACTCACACTCACACTCACACTCACACTCACACTCACACTCACTCAATCAAAATTCGATATATACATACACATACATATGTACACATATACATACACCCATTTCCAGGGTGAAAATAAAATAATAAAGTAACAAAAATAACAAAATAAATTCCTACAAGTCCATGTTCAGATAACAAAACAGTTTCATTTCTCATCCTATTTTTATATAAACTATGATAATTAAGATAATTATGATCATAGTTATTATAATTATTATAGTTATTGTAATTATCATTATTATTATTATTGTTATTATCATACATCCATATAATCTTTTTGTAACTTTTTTTTAGTCAAGCCAAAGGCACAATGACCGGAAAAAAATATACAAAAAAAAATTAAACAAAAACAGCAGCTAGGTATACCCATTATTGGTTAGTTGGAGTATATTATATTTATTATAGTATATTATATTTATTTGAGAGACATACCGTTTGTGCACTTTCAGATCGAGCAGTGTAAAGTGATGGCGTCTAAGAAGAAGCCGCTGTGGCTGCAGTTCAAAAGGGCCGACCCCACCACCCTGTCCAAGGACCCCATCGGCATCATCTTCAAAGACGGGGATGACCTCAGGCAGGACATGCTCATCCTGCAGGTGAGCGGCGTCACAGTGTAACACCGACATTATGACTCCTCGGAGGACTCAAAGTTCACTCGTGTGTCCCTGTAGATCCTGCTGATCATGGAGTCCATCTGGGAGACGGAGTCCCTGGATCTCTGCCTGCTGCCGTACGGCTGCATCTCCACCGGGAACAAAATAGGTCGGTCATTCAACGGAGAACATCACAGATGAGAATATTACAGCCATTCTGTGAGATTGACCCCTCCTCTATCGTTGTTGTATCGCAGGTATGATAGAGATTGTGAAGGACGCCACCACCATCGCTAACATCCAGCAGAGTGTGGTGGGGAGCACGGGGGCTTTTAAAGATGAAATCCTCTATCAGTGGCTGCGGGACAAGTGTGTCTGCGAGGACAAGGTACTCCCTCAGGACATGCCCGTCATTACCTGCTTGATTTGATGGACTATATCTGGATTATTGAAGCTGAAACACGTTCTAATGCATTGCCCTGTAGACATGTGTGTTATTTATGGATTCAATGTTGTGATGGTGGTGACTCCAGCTGCTGCTGTTTATCACACGTAAGAGGAAGTGGCAGTGTGACAGACAGGAAGGAAGCACAAACACACACAGACTCACACACTGTAGCCCCAACACCTGTCTTAGTGCCTATATCTTCTTTTTTTAGATGTTCCTGCCCCGGTTTAAAATATTAGTTTCATCTCTAAGTTTGCATTTCAACAGAAAGGACATGAAGTTAAATGACCCTTAAGAGAAGGGTTACTGAATTATAAAATATCAACCTGATATATAACAGCATGTAACTTCTTTATATTACTAAAGCCTTTTTAGAACTGTAGCACTATAGCATGAACAGAACTACTGAATCACAATAGATAAGATAAGAGGTACTTTATAAATACCATTAGCCGTGCGCTTTTATTATATTATCCTATGATTATTAACAAGGAAAATGTATACTGTAGTTGTTACTGTCTGTACCTCTACCTCAGAAAGTCACATGTATCAGTTTTGATCAATATCGTAGATTAGTAAATATACACCATCTACTTTATTACCATGGTTTACCACGGTATTAATATATGGCTTCTATGTTTCCATGTCTCATACTTCACAGCACAGTGTTTATATCCACGGTGAAACTTGATGGACGAGGGAAGTTTTACATATTTGCATAGCTGACAGTAGTCCAGTCTCCAGCTCCAGAGACTAAAGGGGAGTTGAAGTCGGAGAATAACGTAGGAAGTTCACAATATGTTATCCCTGTAGTTCCAGCAGGCGGTGGAGAAGTTCCTGTACTCCTGCGGGGGCTACTGCGTGGCTACCTACGTCCTGGGGATCGGGGATCGCCACAACGACAACATCATGATCACCGAATCTGGTACCGACTGCTTTTGTCTGGAATCAGAAATACATATAATCATGCAGCCACTTCCCACTGGTTTTTGTCATTGTGCATCACATGTCAAAGGGAAGCAAGTAGTTCAGGAAAACACAGAAAACGAAAGAAAGGTCTAAAAACGAACTTCTTTTGTGTTCCTGCAGGGAATCTCTTCCACA
The DNA here is from genome assembly GCF_902827165.1 of Trematomus bernacchii. Taxonomy (NCBI): domain Eukaryota; kingdom Metazoa; phylum Chordata; class Actinopteri; order Perciformes; family Nototheniidae; genus Trematomus; species Trematomus bernacchii. Next base: position 8,654,609 of record NW_022987641.1, read on the forward strand.
TCGACTTTGGGCACATCCTGGGGAATTACAAGAGCTTCATGGGAATCAGTAAGGAGTGGGTTCCCTTCGTGCTCACACCAGACTTCCTGTATGTCATGGGAACATCCGGGAAGAAAAGCAGCCCTCACTTCTTGAAGTTCCAGGTGCAGTAAATCACTAATGCACTAAACCCACCATTATTTAACATGTCATAATGCAATTACACAAAGTATACACACTTTGCTGTATTATACCTGCTTTCTCTGTGTCTCAGGACGTGTGTGTGAAGGCGTACCTCGCCCTGCGGCACCACACCAACCTGCTCATCATCCTCTTCTCCATGATGCTGATGACCGGTAACACTTCCCTCTGATAAAACTCAAAGCTTTCTGTTTAGTGCTCTTTCACAGCACAACAAAACCTGTTTGTTCACACCATTTATTTACTTGAAATATCAAGGTAAGGTACGTTAGCACATTTTCAGACACAGAGGCAATTCAAAGTGCTTCACATCAACATTAACACTTAAGAAGAAGACAAAAGAAATGAACACAATAAATAAACAAAATGGAATAACAGATTCATAAAAACCATGCATAAAAGAGATACAGAATAGTTTTAAAACAACGGTGAAGACCTCAGTGTGAATGAAATATAATCATGGCCTTTTTCCACTTGTCTCACGCTCACACCCGCTGTGTTTTAGGCTCAGATTCAAGTTTACTTTTGTATATAAAACTAGCTGACTCGTTCACGCCATTAGGTGCAACTTTCACATGTATTGTTGAGATAATGAATGGCAGATATATTGATAAATGCTCATATGAGAGTCTGAAAAGCGATTCTCTTATATTTTTCACCATGACCAGGCATGCCCCAGCTGACCAGTAAGGAGGACATTGAGTACATCCGGGAGGCGCTGACTGTGGGCCGCAGCGAGGAGGAGGCGCAGCGCCACCTGCTGGACCAGATTGAGATCTGCAGGGAGAAGGGCTGGATGGTTCAGATCAACTGGTTCGTTCATCTGGTGCTGGGCATCAAGCAGGGCGTGGACAAACGCTCCACTTAGGACTCTTTCATTACCCTTCAGACCTTTCTGTTTCTTTATTTGAAGTAAATAAGTCTTACGCCACATTTCAACAGAAGACTGAACATTTCAAATTAATCGCACAATGATTTTTGCTAAAACAGATTTTTAGACTACCTGTCATTTCAACAAAAAATATATTTATAGGAAGAATAATGAGAGATTAATAACGAAGAGATGGATTTATACTACTGTATGGAAAAAGGCTGGAACTTTAAGAGCAAAACTACTTTTAAACTGTGGTACAGCACAATACATTAAATCTGGTTTATTTTGTTTCATAGTGAGGAGGAAGATATATTCTGCCTGTTTTATTGCACTGCTTGGACCAAGTCTTAAAAACTCAATAACATTAAAAGGTTTTTTTACAATGACTATAAATGCCCAAGTCTTTGCCTGATCACAGAGTCAAGCTACTTCCTGTTTCTAGTCAAAGTCATTTCCTGCTGAACAAACACATTAGTTAACATTTCATTCTGGCTGAAGCAGTGTCCCTTGACTCCGATTAATCCGTTAAGTGATTTTATATTGAAAATATCTGCTTTTATTTTTTTAAATACTCTGCAAGGAATTGTTTCTGGTTTTAAACCACTGTAATGTCACTGTTGTGCTTGAGGTGAGAGTTGTATTATTTATATTATCAACAATCATTTCCATTTGCACTCATTGCTAAGGAATACTTCCTAAATGTCATAGAGAACTTGAGGCTTTTAAAAAAAGAAGATAATACAAAATGATGTTTAAAATTGAATGTAATCATGCTAAATGTTTGCTGTTGTTGACCTGTGGCACATGCTGGTCAGTGCTGTGCTCACTTTTTATAGTATGTGGAGATACAAGTATATTTTGAGAATATACTATATAATAATAATTTGACATTTTGAATTATGCCATCAATACAATCACTCAATTTTTTAAACCTCTATGCTATCTTAACATTTCTTAAAAATACAATCAAGGAACCAACTTTGACTGAAAGAAACACATGTTTTGCTTATGTTTTTCAAATCACAGACAGAAATCCCAGCAGTGGCTGAGGCCATCACAGATTGTGTATATATCAATAGGATCATTTTTGTTATGACGTTTCATGAGCACAAGTTACTTCCCTGTTTTTTTTAGCATCATTAGCATCAGCAGTATTTTTTCTATGGCTTGCATTTCTCTTTTTTTCTGAAAAAACGTTTTGTAATAAAGCCTTTTGTGACTGTAAATGCTTCCAATCAGTGATTCTGGAAATAACTTAATTTGATGTGCTGGTATCAGACTTCCCCTTGCTCACATCTTACATCTGTATGCGTGTCTCAGAAAGGGGTTATTCTGATCCTGAGCTGATCAAAATCATTGCAAATAACTGTGATAACTGACATTTACCACAAGATGGAGCAACATCAACACTGGCACCATACTGAGCATTTACTCCACTTGCTCTCAAACGTCTCCTCTCCTGTCAGCTTCCCATTTATCTTTTCATCCTTCTCCTCTCCCTCCAACACAACTATACTTCTGAGACACATTTGTTTTTTTCCTCATAGAAAGGCTGCTTGTCCAGTTATAGCCGAATGCATCAATACCAAGGTTACAAACCACTTGAAGATCCTTAAATCAAAAATATCTTTGCTGGTCCGATTTAGGCTTAGGCTTTCCAATTAGTAACAGAATGATTTGGAAGACATGACACCAGTTTCACATACTCTGTAGCTTTTATTGAATCCCAGCTTCAGTCTGCTCCGACAGGTTTGAGAAAAGTGGAACAAAGTGGAGCGTCGAGGATCGATTCCCTCTCTCTATTATCTCTGGGTCCTCTCCAGGAAGACATGAACCAGATCAGACAGCGGGGGAAATCACAGTGTGTGCCCATATGAGGAGCCATGAGAGTGGGGACCTCCAGCCTGGGTTATTTCTGGGTCAGGCCTGGGTTGAAGTTAATTGAAGTGAATTAGTATTGATGGTCCTCACAGGTGCGTGTGTGTACGTTCTGACATGTATGTGATTGAGATGTGTGGGCATGATGCACTGCACTCTATTTACGGCTTTGAGAACAGAGATTTCATGGTAACCTCTGAAATCGCAGTGTGATCTCCAGCAGCTGAACTTGTCTCCATCTTCCTTTTTAGCGTAACATGCTTTCTTTCTTACTTTTGGCAATGAAATGCTATCTGCTAAATGTGTTGTAAGAGGCATTTGAGCTATTACTAAACCTTTCCTGCTTTTTTTTCTTCCCTTAGACTCATCATGATTAGGTGAGATCCCAAAACTGTGCAAATGTGCTTTCAAACCTTGCTTTATTCCCAAAAATGTACTTATTCGATTACTCTTTTTTTGGCTGTATGTCCAATATCTCCCTCACTGTGACATAACTTTGCTTCAATTGGTGCCGCTGTGTACATTCGCATCTGTTTGTGCTCACCCTTATATTTGCATTGACTTTGAATGTGAGCCTTCTGTCTCTCTTCCAAGCAATCGGACATTTCAGATGCCCTATTTGAGCCTGAATTGGGCCAAATTTCTGAGAGATTCTTGTCATTACCCATGCAGTTTGAAGGAGGTTGAGACTGATTAATATCTGACTGGTGTAATTTGTGTCAGAACATTTAGCGGGCTGTCGCTGTCAGGTTGAGCATTTCAGATTCATGTCTGCTGTGAAAAGATCTCCTTTTAAGCTGTTGTGGTATTATTTGAGTATTTTACAGGTTGTGGCTTCATGTGTCGTCTCGACTGAGGCTGCTTTGTTAAATGTATGAACTGCTGCAGAACACTGATATATTTTAATGTATTTTTGTTCAAAATGTCAGCTTCAGTGTGAGGTACAAGTTGTGACGATAAAAGCTTCTGGTCGAGCACTTTATCAAATAAATTGCGCAGTGAAAGTAAAGACACTAGGCTTGTTTGAGACGAGCTGCGGCTCGCCTCGAAAGTAGACGAGAATAGCCGATCGCAGCCGGGGGAGGTCTCAAAAAGCTCGCCTGAAGTCGGACAGCTCGGAGTCGGCTTCTTCTTCTTCTTCTTCTTCTTCTCTCGGTTTTTTGGCGGATTTCAAACAACTTTAAGGTGCATACTGCCACCTCCGGAGTCGGCTTGACTCGGTTTGCATTTATAAATGCACACGGCATCTATTGCACGTCTGTCCGTCCTGGGAGAGGGATCCCTCCTCTGTTGCTCTCCCTGAGGTTTCTCCCATTTCCCCTTTAAACTGTGGGTTTTTCTCTGGAAGTGTTATATCTCGCACAGGCTCCGCCCTCTACTGGACTCTATGGGTACTACCTTATCATGCAAGCATTCACCTGCTGAGATTTCTATAGACGTAGCCGGCCCCGGGGCGGGCTTACCTGAATGCGTGCGCATCTCACTTCCGTATAAAAGGAGGCCTCGCCTCCTGACCACTATCCTTTATAGTGATGGGAATTCCGGCTCTTCTTGGTGAGCCGGATCATTTGGCTCGGCTCACCAAGAAGAGCCGGCTCTTTCGGCTCCCAAACGGCTCTTCAGTTTACTACATATTATACCTTTTATAATTCAATCAAATGTAGCCCTGTTTTGACTCATGATTTATATGTGTACACATATCACTTAAATTATTCAATACATCCTTTGTACTGAAGTATTCAAAAGTAAAAATTACATGTTTAATATCAATTATTTGCTGTGGCCAGTTTTCATTGCATTTACAGACCCTTGTATCTCTCTGATACCACCCAATGAATGCACTGACTTGCTTGAACCACGCTACACAAAGCAGATAGCAACACCTATAAAAAACCCGAGGTGACAGGGCTTTCAGTGTTGCAGCTCCTAGACTGTGGAACAGCCTCCCAGTATATATCCGGACTGCTGAGTCTATTGAACTTTTTAAATCTCAGCTAAAAACTCACCTCTTTGCACTGGCTTTTAATACTAGTTGAACATTACATTTTTACATTTGTATGTGTTTTTTTTAAATATTTTTCTAGTTATTGTGCTTTTTATCATGTTTTTAATTATTGTTTTATTATTGTACTCCCATTGTGTTATTTAATATGTATTGCCTGTACAGCACTTTGGTCAACTGAAGGTTGTTTTAAATGTGCTATATAAATAAATAAAGATTGAGATTGAGATAAAAACTTAAGCATAGACATTTAAATAAAGGGGCTACTGTATCGACATTTTAAAATTATATTTAAAGAAAAGGCCCTGACTAAACAGCAGGGCTCTATTTCAGTATTAACTATAGAAAAAAAGACAGCAACAGCTGACATCAAATCTTTGCTGAGCCCAAGGATAATCATAAATAAATGACATAGTGAAAATAAATATATTGCAATGCTCAGTACAGCAGCATCCAACAGTCTCTAATCCTTGGATATTACATGTCACTGCATGCATGCACGGAGCAGCTGTAGCGCGGAGATCATCATATCATTCTGTCTTGTATTACTTAACAACAAAATAACAAAAAAAAACGGCTCGTTCGCGGGCGCGAGCCGGCTCCCGTCGTTCACTTAAAAGAGCCGGCTCTTTGAGCCGGCTCGTTCGCGACCGACACATCACTAATCCTTTACTCTTCAGCGAGCGGAGGTGGTAACCTAGCACTGAGTCCGAGACCTACAAATGGGAGAAAGGAAGTAGAGAGAGATATTGTTGAAAATGGAGCCACTCCTGGAGCATCGCAGTTGCCCGTCGTGCCCTGGACTGATTGCGGGAGCAGATCCGCATCGCCAATGTTTTCAGTGCCTGAATGTTTTCAGTGCCTGGGACAGGATCACGCTGAGCAGGGAGCAGGCCAGACACCGGCCTGTGTTTCCTGCTGCTCGATCCCGATGCTAAACCGCCGGCATCGTGCGGAGTACTTCTCGAGGAAGTTCGGCCCGCAGGTGCACGGAAAGGAAGAGGATGTGGACCTCGAGGTGGTGGAAATGGACGACCTGGAGGACGTGCCGCTTGAGTTCGTCCTTCCGAGGGACCGCGTGGTCGACTTCACGGAGGATGACGACATCTCCTTGTCCGACACCCCCGGGTCCGACAGCCAGGAGGGCCCAGCACTCAGGTCTGCGCGACTGGACTTCGCAGCGGTGATGACCCAGGCAGCGGAGCGTGTAGGCTTACCGCTCCCCCCACCGCTGCCACCGAGGCCTGTAAGCCGCCTTAGGCAGGGGTTTTACGGCCCGGTGCTTCCGGCGCAGCCGGCTTTCGTCTCGCCCCCGTTGCCAGACATCTGGCAGTGTGTGGAGGCGACATGGCGGCGTCCATTGAGGACGAAGGCCGCCATAGCATCCATGTCGGGCATGCAGGGCCGATCAGACACGGTGTGTGTGCTGGCGTGCCCCCCCCTCGACGAGAGCCTGGCGGCCCATCTGTTGCCACGATCAGCTGGTTGGGCGGAGGGGAAGAAACCTCTGCCCCCGCTGCCGCGGGACCGGGAAGCCTTAGAATATTTGGATAAAATATTCAGGCTCGGTTCACAGATGGCGGCTGCGGCGAATAATCTGGGTGTGTTGGGCGTCTCCTTGATTACTCCTCGAGCAGACGCCCCCGCTCTCCCGTCTCAGGACGGGGAGGATTATCCGGACCGCTGCATGGGTCAGATGAATAATCTGATCCATGGAGTGGCCACCGCAGCCGGGCGAGTGATGTCCTTAGCCACAGTGGCGTCTCGTCATGTGTGGCTGGGACTCACCGCGCTGCCCAAAAAGGACCGAGCAGATCTCCTTGGAGCCCCCGTTTCCACGGAAGGGCTCTTTGGGTCTATAGCCTCGGTCACCCAGCGTTTTCAGCCGTCTGGAGGAAGAGAGGCTGCAGCTTAGCCGCATGTTGCCGCTAGCTTCTCCCCAGGTGTCACAGCGTCCTCCGCGGGCGGCGGAGCGCAGTGCAACGGTGAGACGGAGGGAGAGACGCCGGTACAAAGTCCCGTGCCGGTAGCACCCTCCGCTTCTTCAACCAGCCCCGTGGGGCCAGCGTACCGGCACTCACGGGGGCGGGCTGCCCGGCCACGGCAGTCTCAGCAGCAGCAGAGAACCGCTGGGTGGGGAGCTCCGCCAAAACGCAGCTGACTGGCGGAGGGAGGAAGCGTCTCATCGGGTCTCTCCACCCAGGACGCTAGGGTGAATCCCACCTCCTCCCTGTTCAATGCCCAGGTCCCTTGTATTAGGAAAACTAATAAAGAAAAGGGTGATCTGTATTCAAGTCTGAGTGTCATGTGTTTTCACAATCCTGCACTCACACACATTGTTGACTGTACATATTCCCCACTCGCTACCCCGGTTATTTCTCCTGTAAAGGAGATAGCTAGTGGGCATGCGCAGATGAGAGAGATAAACCGCAGGAAGTGCTATAGTAGCGCTATGCGGGTGCAGGGACTTGCTAGTCGGCGCATTATGGTTAGGGAACACACTACGCCTAGAATAAAGGCTCCTAATAATACAGTTTACCGTAGTGGTAAGAGCTGCATTATGGCGGAGCTCGCGCTCTCTCAAGAGCCCATGGTGTGTTCAGGGACCTCAGGTGAACACAATACGTCAACAAAAACTCCGGTTAATGCTGGTTACCATGGTAATGAGAACAGCGTTAGGGTGGAGCGCGCTCTTGTGTGAGCGCGCGACGGTGTGTTCAGGGACCTCAATAAAAAATCGGCCCTTTCTGTGTCGACCCTCCATGGGCAAATCTTCCTTTCACGGGGCATTTTGCGGCGGAACGGGTCACCAGAGAGTATCACAGCTTTATAGCTGCGGCCCCACAGCTAAGGGCTTGTCCATTAACTCAATATTATGGGGAATGGAAACTCAGCTGTGTACTGTCAGAGTGGATGGACAGGACGCTGAAACGGGGTTATTCACTCCAGTTTTGCAGCGTCCCACCTCCATTCAGAGGCATGCGAGAGGTAATTTTATCATCCCAAGAGGAGATGGGTTTCCTCTCAACAGAGATTCAGGCTTTGGTGCAGAAACAGGCAGTGTCTGTGGTGCATCCTCAGCAAAAAGAAAGGGGTTTTTATTCCATGTACTTCCTGGTTTCCAAGAAGACAGGGGAATTCAGACCTATTCTAGATTTGCGCAGCCTGAATCTTCACATTTGCCGCAGGAAATTTCGCATGTTAACTATCAAACAGTTAATGGGGCTAGTGCAGCCGGGCGATTGGTTCACCACCATCGACCTGAAAGACGCATATTTTCATGTGGAGATTGTGCCAGAGCACAGGAAATATCTGCGTTTTGCCTTTCAAGGGATAGCCTACGAGTACAACAGACTCCCGTTCGGCTATTCCCTATCCCCACGCACATTCAGCAAATGTGTGGCCACAGCGCTTCAACCGCTGCGCGCCCAGGGCATGAGAGTTTTCTTTTACATAGACGACCTCATAGTCATGGCTGGGTCCCGGGAACAGGCAATGTGTTGCACAGCACAATTGATCACACACCTAACCAAATTAGGCTTTGCGATCAATTGGCGAAAGAGCACCCCCATACCTCACCAACAGGCGTTGTATTTGGGAGTGGGGCTCGATGCAGGCGCGCTGCGTGCCACCCTGTCAGAGAACAGGCGTGCGTCCCTTCTCAGGGCGGTGCACAGGCTGCAACAGGGGGCAACAGTGACAGCTTTAGCTGTCATGCAGACTCTGGGTCTCATGGCGGCTGCTCACGTTGTGGTCCCGTTGGGGTTATTGCATATGCGCCGCCTGCAGAGGTGGTTTTCCAGTCTGCGTTTGGATCCCAAGAGGCACAAACGGCAGCTGGTGACCATCCCCCCCTCAGTGGAGGGCAACCTCCGGTTCTGGGGGTCTCCCGGGCGCCTCCGGAGGGGGTCTCCACTGGGGCGGGTAACCTCCTACATCACAGTGTTCACGGACGCATCCAGAACAGGATGGGGAGGGACCTGCCTGAAGAGGGCTATAGGTGGGCGCTGGTCTCTAACAGAAACACGACACAGCAACCTCCTAGAGCTACGGGCGGTAGTGTTAGTCCTCCAGCATTTCATGCCCCTAATTCAAGGGAGACATGTATTGGTCAGGAGCGACAACAGCACCACAGTGGCTTATATCAACAGGCAGGGCGGAGTCCGCTCCGCCGCCTTGTTGGCCACAGCGGAGAGGCTGTGGTTATGGGCATCAGAGGTGGTATTATCTCTGAGAGCCCTCCATATCCCGGGACTGGAGAACAGGGGGGCCGACCTCATGTCGAGGGGCGGCCCCCTGCCAGGCGAATGGACGCTTCACCCGGAGGTGGTGAAGCAGATCTGGGCCCAGTTCGGGAGAGCGGAAGTGGACCTGTTCGCCAGCCGGCGCAACAGCCACTGTGCCCTGTGGTTTTCCATGGCCCTGAGCGACGACCCGCCTTTGGGGGTGGACGCGTTTGCACACGAGCCATGGCCAAAAAAGCTGCTATACGCCTTTCCACCGCTGCGTCTCATTCTCCCTCTCCTGGGGAGAGTGAGGCGAGAACGTCTGGCAGTCATTCTGGTGGCACCGGATCGCATCGGGGCTCCGTGGTACTCAGAAATGACACAGATGAAGGTGGGCCAGCCCTGGGCGATCCCCCAGTTCTGGGGGGCAATGTCTCAAGAGGCAGGTGCAATCGGGGCGTTATCCACTCTGGGCCGTCCTCTTCAGGCTTGGCTCCTGAGAGGGACAGGCTGAGACAGGGTGGATTGTCTGACAGCGTTATTCAGTCTATCCAGGCAGCTAGAGCAGAATCCACCACAGCCTGTTACAGGCCGAAGTGGTTGAGATTCCAGCATTGGTGTGAGGAGCGGGGAATAGAGCCCCTATCTTGTGAGTTGGGCTCTATTTTATCCTTCTTACAGTTACTGGTGGACAGAGGGCTTGCTCATTCCACAGTGAAGGTGTATGCAGCAGCCATCTCGTCCTGTCATGAGGGGTTCAACGGCAGGTCAGCCTTCTCTCATCCACTGATGTTGCGGTTTTTACAGGGGTCAGGAGGCTGCGCCCGGTGGTGCATGCCTCCGCCCCACAGTGGGACCTGCCGCTGGTGCTCGAGGCCTTGGTCACGGGGCCATTTGAGCCTCTTGAGCTCTCCTCCCTGAAAGCACTGTCGTGGAAGACAGCGTTGCTACTTGCCTTAACGTCAGCCAAAAGAGTGTCCGAGTTAACCGCTCTGTCGGTGCACCCGAGCTGTTTATTGATTCGGGGTGACCAGAGTGGGGCGACACTCAGACTGAACCCCTCCTTTGTGCCCAAGAGCCTAAGGAATGAGTTCAGGTCGAGGGCTATTCAGTTGGGGGGTTTTAGTCTTCCACCCCATGGGGGGGCTAGAGAAGCTAAATTACACCTCCTCTGCCCGGTGCGCGCATTAGCATATTATGTAGAGCGCACAGCTACCCTGAGACGCACTGAACAGCTGTTTGTGTGCTTCGGGGGCAGGGTGACTGGAAAAGCTCTGTCCAAGAAACGCCTGGCAGGCTGGCTTTGTGAAACCATTGCACACGCCTACAAGCAGGCAGGGAGAGCCTGTCCCAGGGGGGTCCGTGCGCACTCCACACGAGCTGTGGCTGCATCAACAGCCTTATTCAGCGGTGTGAGTGTGGAGGATATATGCACGGCGGCGTCTTGGTCAACGCCAGGCCCCTTCATAAAGTTTTATCTCTTGGATATGTCTGGCTCTTTCTCATCGTCTGTACTTGCTGCGGCAACACAGGACTGGTGAGGAGGGGGGGGGCTGTGGGTCAGTGGGCATCTGACCCCCTCCCCGGACGTAAATGCGCTTACATTTCTCCGGACCCCTGGAGGGTCGCGGGGTGATGTAATGCGCTCTGGGCCCTTACAGGGCTGTAGGGCTCCCCTCACCTGCCTGGGGGCAGGAGGGGGAGAGCCCTCCATATTATTGTCCCTACACACTCTGCACAGGGTCAGTGGCGGAGTGGGGGGACATAGGGGGCACTTGCGTTCTCCCCGTGCTCTTTAGGGACTCAGGAGGGAGAGTGCATAGTGAACCCATACAGGGCTGCAGACTTTCCCTGTCTGCCTATGGGCAGATGTAGGGGAGTCCTCAGCACTATTTTTGAGCACACTTTTTTGCGAGGCAAGCGCGTCAGGGTGTGCTCTATCGGCCGCAGCCCGGACTTCTCCACGGTTACAACCGAGGGAGAGGTGAGTGAGGCGCAGTGGCTGCTAAAGCCGGTCAGGGACAGTGAGGTGGAACGGTGTGCTGGACGACAGTGCATGCATACATCGGGGCTCCGCCCACTGTACCCATAGAGTCCAGTAGAGGGCGGAGCCTGTGAGAGATATAACGTCGGGTTACGTATTGTAACCCTTGTTATATAAACACAGACGGAGCCCTCTACCTTGGGGGCACTGTCTGTCCTATACCGCTCGCTGAAGAGTGGTGTAGGATAGTGGTCAGGAGGCGAGGCCTCCTTTTATACGGAAGTGAGATGCGCACGCATTCAGGTAAGCCCGCCCCGGGGCCGGCTACGTCTATAGAAATCTCAGTAGGTGAATGCTTGCATGATAAGGTAGTACCCATAGAGTCCAGTAGAGGGCTCCGCCTGTGTTTATATAACAAGGGTTACAATACGTAACCCGACGTTTCCTTGTATGATGTGAAACGTAAGGACAGAGGGTGTCGTATTGTCATACTGATATTCTGTACAAACTGTGAAGTCCACTGAGACAAATGTAACATTTGTGATATTGGGCTATATAAATAAACATTGATTGATTGATTGATAAAGAATGGACAAATGTGTTTAATCGTTAATGTCAGATATGTACTAAGTAAATACATTTGTTCCTGCTCAAGATTAGATTCAACTTTATTGTTATTGCACAGATTACAGGTACTGAGACAACGAAATGCAGTTTAGCTTCTAACCAGGAGTGCATAAAGCAGTAAAGTGAAAAGTAATGTACACAATCTACAGAATAAAATATAGAATGAATTGAATGATGAAAAAACAGTGAGGGGTATGAATACACTATATACACAGTAGCCTAGCCTAGTATGAACAGTGTGTTGTATGAATATGCTAAGATATATAAAGTATGACAACGGTAAGCAGTGCAAGTATAAAATATATAGATATTAATGTCATGATGATAAACATTGTGGAACAATGATGAAAAATGTGAATGGAAGTGGCGACGTAAAACTGACACAAAACAACAACACACTTTTGCCGAGCCAATGGAGAGTTTCATCACCAGCACGGGGTAAAACCCACCAATGAGCGCTCAGCTCGAGATACCAGCGAGTCGTTTCCCATCAAGCATTTCGCTTCCGCAGCCCGGGGAGAGAAACTGCGCCGCCTCGCTGCGCCTCGCTCTCAAGTCTGCGGGCGTCTTTGTCCCGCGAGATTTCAACGTCTCATGTAGGCGAGCCTCCTGAGCAAGTCGGACAAAATTACTAACGATCATGCAACGCACGAGCAAGACGTTGATCGCAATTGCGCAGGTCTGCGCAGGTCTCGCTTGTCTCAAACAAGCCTAACAACGTGTGTCTGATTTATGGGGGCTGGTGTAAATGGGCAACACAGTCTCACGGCATTTCGTGTTATAGTCACGAAATTAATCTATTGATTCGTGTTCACCAACATGATTTCGCCATTTTTTTCGTGTCACACAGAACGATTTTAAAAGCAATGTAAATAATAACAAATTAGAAGGAAAAAGACATTTAAAAAAAATACAGATTTCAGTATTCTGACACAGAACGATTTTAGAAGCAATGTATTTATATTGGTAGTATGTTTCGTGCCTGCACCAAATAATAACAAATTAGAAGGAAAAAAAGATGACATAAAATACAGATTTCAGTATTCTGAGGCTCTGAGCCCCATTTCTTTTCCTCACTGATGGCAAAAAAACTCAGACATTATACAATTTAACATAAAAGGGATAGGGTTAGGCTTAGGGTAAGATATTGAGTAAGAACATGTTTTTATGAACCACACAGCTTCTGGTCTTCCAAGACCCGACCGGACAAAAAGACATGTTGCAGGCACGAAACATACTACCAATAGAAATACATTGCATTTAAAATCGTTCTGTGTGACACGAAAAAAAGGTGAAAATCGTGTTGGTGAACACGAATCAATAGATTAAATTAATTTCGTGACTAATAACACGAAATGCCGTGAGACTGGGTTGAAATGGGTGTACAGGGGGGCACTCAACCCTGTAAAGTTAACCATTTTGCATTATTTCTGATGATATTACGTTTACTAGAACTCACAAGTTCATTTGTGAGCTTCAGAAGGGCAGATTTTGTAACTAGCTAGTTTTGCTAGCCTAGCTCTTTGACGTTATGCTAAGCTAACCACATGCAGACTGTAGCCACTGTGCTCGTGTTGGCTCACACTACAACCACAACCACATCGGCCGATCGGCCCACTTCAGTACCGGCCCATCGGGATTCGTCCCGAACGTCCCGATGGCCAGTCCGCCCCTGGCGGACTACAACATGGATGTTTAATAAGAACGAGGGACTACTGTAAACTCATCTAGAGACTCTGCACCGTGCTCTGATGCTGTTGTTTTATGCTTTATGAACGGGGACAACAGAGAAACATATTCTTCATGACCAAAGTTGGAATTGAAATAAAAAAGGAAAGTGAAACTTATGCTCGTCACCCTCTCCCTCCGGTCCACATTAATACAAATGATCCCAATAGAGTGGCGAAGTCCCTCCCCTTCCGGTGGACCTCCGTGGGACCTTATTTCGGAAAAATTATGTATTGAAGTCAATGGAGAGAGAAAGATTATCTTTCGATCCCGTTTGAATTGTGCCACAAATTACACATATGATGTTTGTCAATTTAAAAGATAATTTTGCAAGTAAAAAAAAAAAAAAAGTGTCGTAAAACTGTGAAGTAACACATTTGTTTGTGTGAAACGCTCAATGAACTACATCTCTGGTCAACAACACACGTCACCAAGATGGCCGTCACTACTGTCTTGTCAACAAAACGATTGACTATCCTCACTATCAGCACAATGAAACACGTCCTGAAGAATGTCATGCAAAGCTGCCTGCCTGCCTTCCTTTGATTCTCTCTGAACTGCCTGGTCGTTTTAATGTCAACCATTTGTGCAGATAGCATGAAGTAGAGAAGATCGCCGATGCTAACGTTAGCGTTAGCATTTCTCCCCCGGGCTTAAATGGTGTATTATAGAATGATCACACCGGTGACAGTACTATTCAAAGGGTTCACGAAATATGACTACTACTCTTACTGTTTAACATTTTGGGTTACTTAATGTTACTTCATGTTAAGGCTAATACAAATGACAAGGCTGTAATGCTAACTAACGTGCTAGCTACTAGCTAGGTAGCTAACTTGATCAAGCCACTCCTGGTCCTTTCATCAGACGGGAAGCAAAAGAACGAGCAAGACCCATTGCTGGTATAATAACAACCTGGTACTAAGCACACAGGCATCTTGTTAAAGTTATCTTATCTTAGCCAGCGCCATATAGATAGATTATATCTATATTGCGCTGATCTTAGGTATCTGAATGGTGGAGGAAAACAATTGTGACATCACTTACGCGACTCTGGGATTTGTAGTCTTTCTAGTTACGTATTTTTCATAGTCTTATATTTCAACAGTTTTACGACAAACTGTGACTTTTTTGACATGGAAATTATTTTTTAAGATTGACAAACATCATATGTGTAATTCATGGCACAATTCAAACGGGATCGAAAGATAAGTTTTCTCTCCCCATTGACTTCAATGCATAATTTTTCCGAAATAAGGTCCCATTACCCGGAAGTAAGTGGGCGTGACTTCGCCACTCTATACGTATGACTGTATGAAAAGATCTTAAAATCAATACAAATGTATTTATTATAAACGTTAGTCCTTAACATCTATCACTGTGTATATCACCATTCAAACATCTTTTAAAAGTTGAACAAACCCCACACAGCTCAGTAAAGACTGTGACATGTTGACTTTATTTGATCATTTCAGTAAAACTAACGTTCATATTTCTCTTTTTGATTATAATACTGATGAACGTTCAAAACAAAGCACTTTGGCAACTTACCACATACGTTTTAAAATGCTTAATAAGCACCGTAACTTTCATGATATCATTTCTCGTTCATAATCGGTTGTTTCCGTGAACGGCCGACTGTTGTGTGATGGCAAATGCGGCGGCCGCAAGGCATTGTGGGGCAGCATTTTCTCCTCTCCTTTAGGTTAGGGAGGTCCAGTGGTTCCTAAGCTAAAGGAGGTTATAAAGGAAGTTTGAAACCTCCTTTCCTTTCATTTAGAGAATTCGAACGGCACTTATCATGGCTGCCACTGAGGGACTTCCGGGTCATTTCACTCCGTTAGGAAGGTTCCTAAGCTAAATGGACTATTCGACCGCAACCATGGACTTGTCACTGCATGACGTCATACAAATAAAAATCAACCTTTTTTCAGTGCCCCAAGGATGCAGGGATCGTCCAACCATACACATGTTTTTGGTTCACCTTGTTCTATTCAATCCAAACAAATCCATTAGCTACTTCTCAGTGCTATTTACCAACATAACTGGGTCAGATAGAGCTTGACTAATTTTAGTAAACAATTTTTCTTTGATTGTTTCATCCTCAACCTGCGTTTTCTGGAGGAGCCTGCTTTTAACTCTTCTGTATGACCGTTCAGAATATTTATCTGGGCAGGCTACACAACAGTTTTCGCCCACAGAGCAGCATTTATTCCGAACTTGACCTTTAGGTGGTTTCCTAGATTACAACACTGAGCCGTTAATATTACAGCCTTTAATATTTAACACTCTGAACATATCCGTACCGGCTGTAACTGAACACTCAAAATGAAAGTGTATTTGTGTGTGTGTTTGTGCCGGTGTGTGTGTGTGCGGCAGCCGCTGCATGTGCCACATCAGATACCCTTACTGACAGAATAAGAGTGTGTGTGTCACCCGACACTGCCTCTCACACTCTATCTGTATGTAGCATCAGTTACTGTACAATTAGTAGTTGAGGATGTTGGCCAAGCTATTAGACTGGCACGAAGTAGAATCACACCACCCTGCAGCTTGTTTCATCATTCATTTCATCAATTATTCCCCGAAATGGGCAAAGGGAAATTAATACCTTGGCGTACGTGTCGCAGAGATATAGAAATATAGAAAATACTTCTGGGGAGAAGTACAGAACTACAGCTCCCAGGGTGCATTTTGGCAACAGACATCCTATCACTGAGCCGAGATAATGCTTCTAAGAAAACAGATGTTGTAATCTGCAGATTAAATCAATCCGCTTTTAATTTATGATCCTATTTGGGGTGAATTCCCATACTATGGCAACACCTTTTTTCTTTCTTCTTTTTTTTCTTTTTTAAATTGTAAAATCTATAACTAATATTTAAAATTACGAGACACCTTAACCCTTTCTAATATTCCTTGATATTTTTTCGTATATGAATGATCAGATTTTCTGTCAATGTTCAGCTGGTATCAGCCTGACTATGTGAGGCTGCACTTGAATTTAAGGACCTAGTAAGTAGCGACTGGTAATGAAGGGGAATCCATTATGTCACACGTGCCTGATGTGATTTGCCACTATCCCCTCATTTTAGACATTTCATTTGCATTCGGATGCCTCTTCATGGTCTTAATCTCAATGTATGGGACCTTAAAGAGCCCTCAGGTTTGCAGCTAAACCTGAACAGAAGGTGCAGTGATTAATGCATATTAGAGGCCCAATAATCTCTGCTTGTCTCTGTGTGCCCGTAATTCCCCGGCAAAACACCCAATCAGCCAGCTGCTCTGTTACCCATGAGCAGTGCAGCGTTCACAACAAGTTGCAGTTTATGTTGACCAGACAGCCATTTGACGGAGCGTGTAGACCGGGCAGCGCTAAGCTAATAGGGAGCCAAGTCCTTTCCCCACCAGCAGTATGGCTGACTGACGGACTCAAAGGAAACCAGGCCTGCCTCTCAGCTGGAGTCTCTCAGAGTTGAGGCGAAATGGCTCTCCGTAAAACCCCCTCCTCTACCTTTGCAGGTGAGTGCCACAGTAACTATAGGAAACCCACCAGGACTCTCCTTTGTGCTTCCTGTCCCTGCTGGATCTTCAGCCAACAAAAAGGACACATTAGACAGGACCACCGTAGAGTAACCCGCCCATTGTCCCTTCCCATATCCCCCCTGTGTGTGTGTGTGTGTGTGTGTGTGTGTGTGTGTGTGTGTGTGTGTGTGTGTGTGTGTGTGTGTGTGTGTGTGTGTGTGTGTGTGTGTGTGTGTGTGTGTGTGTGTGTGTGTGTGTGTGGTGTGTGTGTGTGTGTGTGTGTGTGTGTGTGTGTGTGTGTGTGTGTGTGTGTGTGTGTGTGTGTGTGTGTGTCAGCAGGCCGTGTGGGCAGCCGTCAACAGGCAGCTCTTCAGCAGGCAGCGGTGTACAGTTGCATGTGAGGCTGCTGTAGTTTAATCTGATTATTCATTCAGGGCCCTCTGCGCTACAAAAAGTGATCCCCATGTTCTCAGCTTGTCTCCTGGAGAAACTATTCAATACTGTTTATATATAAATGGATCCAATCACTTTTTAAGCATTATTTGATCTGAGACATGTGCTCAGACAGGGTAGTTAACTGGGTTAGTTTGCATAGACACTGTGCTTTACTGTAAGTGAGCAGAGGAAGCTGTTAGGTTAGCAGCAGGTAAATGCTAAGCTAAGCCTTGTAAGGCAAAGGCGAAACGAAGCTGTTAGAAGTTCTAATACATTAGAAGTTGACTTCAGAGGAAGCCACTTGTTTGCCGTATTACATGAACATTCAATTCAGGGATTACATTACATGTCATTTGTTAGACGCTTTTATCCAAAGCGACTTACATACATTCAGTACTGTGGACAATCCCCACAGGAGCAATTTGGGGTGAAGTGTCTTGCCCAGGGACACAACGACATGCTGACTGCAGTGGGACTCGAACTTGCTACCCCCCTGATTCAAAGTCCAGCACTCTATCCACTGAGCCACAGCTGCCACTGAGGGATGCTGCGGGGGAATCATTTTGACACCATGTAAGCACGTGATATTGATATTGACTGATGATTTGGCAGCTCTTGGACATCAGAAATACTATTGAGCCTTCCTGTAAGTTTAATTTTCCAAAGTCATTATAATACCGGTGACTGTGCAGTCAACACGTCGATGTATCCTTGGGCAAGATTCTTGACCCTGAGTTGCTCCCGATGGCACGTGTGAATGTTAGTTTCCAAGAGTTCCACTGCTCTGTATGAATGAGGTGTGAACGGGTGAATGACTTGTAGTATGTCATTCGCTTTGAGGGGTGTTAAAAACCTGATAAAGCGCTATATAAGTAAGTCCATTTACCATATCCTTGATGGGAGATGGCCGATAGCCAATAATGACATCCCAGCTGTTGCACACACTGCTTTGTTTTGGCATTCTCTATTGTTCACCTAGAAGAGCACATGTGGCACGTTCCATCAGGGCAAGTTATGTTTGAAGACAATACTCTTCTCCATCTCGTCAGAAATGTTGAACTCCAAAAATGTATCTTCTAGACACAAACATTTTTTGTTTTAGCACACTTTGAAAATGCATGTTTCCACATCACACTTGTATGAGTTGCATACTGGACCAATCCCAATGATCTGTGCACATTTAAACAAAAATTCTTCATTTGGTTTGACTCACCAAAATGCATTGTGTGTGTCACCTACGTATTGAATGCATTTCCCTGGTTATAAAACATTTGCGTAGCAGTCTTTTTCTTTTTACTTGTCTTTTGTTGGCACATTACCACCACCTGTACATCAGTGGAAGAGTGTGAAACAGGATTGTGTGTCACCCACATGATCGAATGTGCATGACATAAACACAATGGGGACCCATTATAGAAAGAAATAGCTCCATAGTCATAACAGAGGGAAAAGACCTTGAGAAACATCCGTAAATGAATGTAAAAACTGCATAGAATAAATATATAATATGAGTCACAACAACCATAACATATTTTCAAATTGATAATATTAAGAAATATTGTGGATTTCACAATGCTTTGTTAATGCTCCAGGTTTGCAAATTGTGTCTTGTGAAAATATTTGCATAATGCACAAAGAGTGTAGTTTAATGTATATGGCAATAACATCAAACCAATTTAGTGACAAAATGCAACATAGCACCCCATGCATATGTGACATACATATTCATCTTCACAGATTCCCCACACGTTATGCTAAATAAAGCATTGTGACAGTTCTACAAGATGGATCTCCCACAAATGCATTAGAATAATATTTCCAAAACCTTCTCTCACATCTTTAAATTAGAAACCATGAGCGGCTATTTCCAAGAAAACCAAATACTTTTGTTTAATTGATTTGATACTTTATTTTCAATCCAGAAAAATTCAGCAGAGCCCTGCTTTTGATGCCCTGATCTATATTTATGCATGAGGGATTTTCTCATCCAATCCCCTCCTACCAGATTGAAACTGGCGACCTTCCAGTTGCTGGCCCGCTCTCTAACCTCCAGGCTACTGCGCTGCTGTGAGGAGGAGAAACACAACTGTTGCCATCTACACATAGATATCTTATCTTTAAGGTGTTTCAATGTTTCAATACCAAGACGTTTCCTCTCTGTTGACCTTGTTAATACAGTAGGCTATGTTTAAGTGTTGTAAAGTACAACCTAGGTGGATGAGAGAGATGAAACAGAGAGAGCTGTCCGTGGTGCTGAAATCAGAGCACAGCACGTGGCCTGGTGCGTTACTATGGCTACAGCTGTCTGTATCCCTAAAATAACCATACACACACATAGTACACACACATAGTAACCTTATTATAAAAACGTCAATCTGTTGCGGTTCCTAAATCCAGCAGTCAGATTGATAAAGATGAAGAAACGTTGAGAGCAACAGTGTTTCTTCTTCTTCTTCTTCTTCCTCTTCTTCTTCTTCTTCCTCTTCTTCTTCCCTGCACCGTGCACATAATAAAACGACCATTTCCTTTTTCCTGTATTATACTGAGTCCTTTGTGTTTCGAGACGTGCTTTTGAGAGGTTGGCTTTCTGTCCTTTGTGAAGTGCTTTGATGCAGATTGACTGACACACAATTCAATTTGCACAGTGTGAAACAAAGCTACACTTGGCCACTTTGCATATTTGTGGCTACAGAGCCGCAACATGTCTGAGGTTTGATGAGGGAACTGCCATCGTATCCCTGCACTTCCTTACTTTGAAAATACATGTGAGAAAAGTGGACGATGCTCTCCACAAGTTGCCTCTGAGCAAGGCATCCCTGAATGTTGCACTGGAGCTGTTTCGTGCTTTAAATTCAGAACTGTGTTTGTTCCGTGCAGTCTTTACATTAATATATGATATCTTTTTTGATACAGAAAATGTGTTGTGTAAAGAAGCATTTTTAAAGCAAAAGTTTTACATTTTGGATGAGAGGATGAGAGGATGAGAGGATGATTACTGCGATCATTTCCGTCTGTTATATAGTAGGCTATAGTCAGTGGCTAGTTAGCTTAGCTTAGCATAATGACTGAAATTGAGAGGAAACAGCTAGCCTGGCTCTGTCTAAAGCCGAGAAAATATACCAATTGCATCTTCAAAGCTCACTGATTTAGACTGCAACTGTTTGAGGTGTTGTTAGCAAAATGATCTCATCATTTAAGAATTAGTATGTTTTTAGGCATTATCGTTCATTAGAAACATTTCTGCAACTTCTGATTGGTTTACAGCAATCTGCTCTACATGAATGGACACCTTTGTGCCTTTTAATGCACCTTCTGTGCAGCTAGTCCAAAATGCTGCTGCACGTTTGCTGACTGGCCACAAAAAGCGCGACCACATCACCTCTATTCTGGCCTCACTACACTGGCTTCCAGTTCGGTTCAGAATTGATTTTAAAATCCTTTTATTTGTTTTTAAAGCACTAAATGGGCTGGCTCCGGCCTATATAGCTGAACTGCTCCAGCGCTACACCCCAGCCAGAGCTGGTCTGCTGACCAGCTGCTGCTGGTAGTGCCCAAGACCAGGCTAAAAACCCGAGGGCACCGAGCCTTCGCAGCAGCTGGCCCTAGGCTCTGGAACACTCTGCCCCTCCATGTGAGGTCGGCCCAGACCCTAGGGGTTTTTAAATCAAAACTAAAAACACACTTCTTCTCTCTGGCTTTCTAGTTAGAGCGGAGCACGACTCCTGACTTTTCCGTGTGTTTTATTTTTATTTTGTCTTTTAAGATATATCTGTTGTAATTTATTGTCGTTTAGTGTGATTTGTAGTAATGTGTTTTTATTACCTGTACAGCACTTTGGCTCGACCAAAAATCGCTTTTAATGTGCTATATAAATAAAACCTGATTTGATTTGATTTGATTCTGTGGAAATCGTATACTCCACATCTGCATGCTGCTGTGACATTTTCTGACTTTTTGTCTTTTCTGTATACATACTGTACATGCAAGAGTAATATCGACAATATTCTACAGATTTTGGTTCCCAACAGCTTGCAAATATTTTCCTGAAAATGTGTGAAAATTACAGTCATGTTTTTGGAGGAACCATCTCTTTTATTCTTCAGTTAACGACAATTCTGAGGTGCATAAATGTGAAGTAAGCTTTGAAAGTGTTAGTTCGGCTGGTTGACTTTCCCTGGCTAGGCAAAGAAAAGAGGACAAGATGTCAAAAGGAATCTGGATCAACCAAAAGGCGCCATGTTAACTTCAGTGTTTGGTCCCTGGTGGGACATATTTACCCAGAGTAACCTGGACCCTACAGTAGATGGACCTTTGATGTTGTACACTCAGTATGAATTTTCAGGATGCTATAACCTGAGTGATAATCATTTCATTTCCACAATGATTATCTTTCAGAGTCATGGATCAATGGTGCGAGCTGTATACGAGGGTCCACAGCCCTCAGTGAGTCCTCCTCCATCCACAGCGACGCCCTGTATCAACTGACCAAGGACGTGTCCTCAGTAGGACTGGAGCCCATGTCCTCTTGTAAAGAGGAAGTCTGCGCTGAGGAATCAGAGACTCTGCTGAAGGTAATTCAAGGGCAACAGAAAGTACGAGTGTACAGAAAAATCACAAACAACAACATAATTAAGTACTTTTCCCCTAATTTGGGAACTAGTTTGGCATTAAAGCCTGCTCATACTCACTAGTCAAAAGTTAATCATGTAATATTTCCTGCATGGTTAATGGATTGCATAGCATTTCATCATTTCATGACTAAGCATAAAATAGAAAGGATCTCATTAAAATCTGTTATAATGATGGAGGACTCCGCTGTTCTGCAAGGTTTCTTTTTTTCAAGATGTTTATTGTTGGTCTCTTTCAAAAAATAAATGTTAACTCGGATGTTTGGGAACGTTGAAACCAAAAAGTGGTTAATGTTATTGCAGGGAAAATACTATTATAAGTCTGATATTAGTGTAGGTTTGATATGGTTTATATCTCTGTTGGGTAGAATGATTCCTCATTATGAGGAAGACAGATTCCTCATTATGAGGAAGACAGAAATATAACTGGGACACATTTCTGTAGCAATGCTTCAGATACACTTTCTTACACTAATTGCGTCTGTGATTGTGGCGTAGCAGAAAACTCAGGTCTCTCTCCAAGTAATATCAGTGGGCTGCTACCTCTCTCTACACTGCAAAAAATACCAGTCTTCACCTGTCACTCTTTCAAATATGAGTAATATTTAAAAAAAAAAATTTAAAACAGTAAAAAATCTCCTTGAAAGGGCAAGTTGTTGGACCTATTTTTTCCATTCAACTTCTGAAGGTTTGAAACATATGATGTATGTTTCATAAACAGAAACACATCTATAAACAGGTGAAAGCCCTCATAACATAATATAGATGTTTACAACCGTGACAGAGATGTGCGTATAGAAAAAAGCCAACAAGAAATCAGAACGACATTTTTTAGCATCTAGACCACCTGACATATTGAAGACACTTTTTACAGTGTGGTATGCTCCGTGCCAAAGCGCGCGGCAGCTCCGGATCCCACAGTGTGAGAGATGGAGAGATGGTATCAGCAGCACGCGCTCAGCCATGCTCACATTATGCGCTGCCTCTGAAATCGGACACATCTTCTCCAACGGAACAATGCGCCGCGCTGCGCAGAGCCGCGGCAGCAGCAGACCTGTGGACTAACAGCGGGGAGCTCAGCTGGAGTTTAGGCATTATGGGGACGAAGGTGGTGATGGTGCATCTAGCTGCTTTTTACTGCGGAAACCACCAACTTTCACTCCCTCTCCACTCCTTCTTCTTCCTCTGAATCTGTGTGTGTGTTTAAAGCGCACCAGCATGCAGAACTCCCCAGCAGAAGACAAGATCCCAGTGAGTACACCAGTATCCATCCTTTCCTGCACTGAGGATCGGTCATCCTCCCACTCTCACACTTTACATTTGGCCATGCTGTTCACAGTAAAGTGTTCGGAAAGAGTTGGTGTAACTTACTACCGTTGTTTGACCCAACGACACGTTCAATTACTGTAAGGGAATCAGAAAACAGGAGAGGTTGAAAAAGATTTACAACCAAGTTGAATGAGTTGCCAAATCAAATTCCAATACAAGTGGGACCAAACAACTTTATTTTGACTAATGGGAACTATAAAGATGCAGACAGAATTGGATACAGAGAAATGCACATCTTTTATTTTCTTTGAGTTATGTTGTGGTTAATTAAATGGGTACATTATGGCTGTCGTTATCAATGATGTAGGAAGGTGTTGAGAACCTTTTACCAAAACAAGCATCTTAGAACTAACATTAGGCTAATCATGCAGGTTGTCCAAGTCAGCAAACAGAAGGTAATGAGAAGCACTTCCACAACGTTTAATGGATATTAATATTGAATTGATGACAGGTGCTAAAATGCAAAAAATCATGTTTAGACAAGAGAAACTAATCTAACAATTAATCTGGATGCACAGTCTATTGTAGAACAGTTTTTAAGACCTCATTTTGGTTGATGTTGCTGGCATTGTGTTTGAAATCACTGCAATCCCATCATAACAAACACCAAACTTCTATAGTCAGTGGTATTTACATGTGGGATTTTTGGTGGATATGTTTGAGGGCACAATTCCAAACTGATAATTTTCAAAACAGATAAAATGGTGCGAAGTTAACGTGGTTCATTATAAGGTAAATATTGTGGGATTTTGGACCTGGCCCATGTAAAAAATGATAAAAGGTGTAACTACTTCCATCCAACAAGTGCAAGGAAGATATCAGAATGTGGATGCCTAAGAGTTCCAATCAGTCTAATTACATAAAACCACCTTTGTGAATGGACCATGGTGGGGCCTTTAAATATTTTAGCTAATCTGGCTATAGAACTAACAGAGAATGTGGCTATATTAAATGACATCCAGATCTAAGATACATTTCACAGAGAGCCATGCCAAGTATGTGAGGGAAATCAGAGTTAGAATCCCAAGTTTACCAACTCAGGGCCAAATTCACTAAACCTGGAACACTAAGACAAAAAGTAACCATGAAATGCACCTTTAACTGCACTGGCAAGCACAACTAGTGTTTCGCTGCTCCTCTGCACTTATTTAAATTAGGTCATAGGCAGACATTTGGAGTATATTTGGCTCTTTTCCATGTAGTTGAGCCTCGTTACAAAAACAATCCAATTAAAAGTTACAGTGGCATTATGAGCATCTTCAAAGGGAACTGAAGTAATTTATAGACTGGACTAATGGACTCTGAAGTGCATTCATAATGTCTGCTCAAACTCATTTGTTTTTGGGGTGCCTGGTAGGGTAAGACAGCTGTGTCATGAAAAATGAAGCCTCTTCAACAGACACTAGCTAGCATGCCATAGTGTAACTGCAGCTTGTTTGCTAGCTAGTTTATCAAACTTCATTGACGTTTCTATAAACTGTATTTTACACAAACATTACATCAAATTACAATATGATAACAATGTTACAACAACTTATAGTGATAACTGAATATATTTTGAATAGAATATACGTATCGGCTTTACAGTGCTTTATAGTGTTTTAGCTCACTGTAGCTAGCCGCCACACAACTTTAGTAGTGTAGTTATTTTTGCAGCAGGCAGCTGCTTTAACAAAAAAGCCACTGTCCACTACCTTACAGACACAGTGAGAGAAGAGCTGGGCAACACAGCAGAGCACTAAGCTGCTAAAGTGACAGATATTTGTACAGATTTTTCCTGGAGGTTGGTTGAGACCAAAGACTGAGCTAAAAGAGAGCACAAGACAACACTTTGCCAGGTAGCCAGAAAAACAACTATGCTAACGGTATGTAGCTTCTGGCTCTGGTTTGTTGACGAGCACAACTGTATGCTAACAAGTTCCCTCAGAATCAGAATCAGAAACAGGTTTATTGCCAGGTAGGTTCGCACATACTAGGAATTTGACTTGATGTCATGGTGCATACATAAAATATAAAAAACAAGAAATCTAATATAAAACAAAAAATCTTTTACACTGTAATAAAATATAGTTAATAAAAATAAAAATAAAGCAGTAACATGGAAATAGAATGCTATGAATGCATTTTAGAATATAAACTATGAAATGTGAAATAAGAATATGTGCAGTAAGGAGTATGAACATTGTGTGCATTAATGTAATGCATATAGTCTATAGTCTATGTATCAACCTAATGGTGACGGTATGTCAATGTTCACGACTTGTTTATACGGCTTATACATCCGGGAGGGTCACAGTTTGTGAATGGAGCAGAATTAACTTAGCACAGATGCACAACATCATATTGAAATGCTGTCCTTCTGATAAGTAAAAGCTGCTCTCTCCTCATGCCCAGAGCCTATAGAGTGTTCCCTCTTGTGTCCTCCATGTTTAGTCTCCCTCTGTCTAAATAAAGAATAAAACTGGCAAAGGTGAGCTGACTGCCCACTCTGCTGCTGGAGGTTCTCACTTCAGTGTTTTTGAGAACCTGCCAAAAGCCACTAGATGTTTAAGTTCATTCAAACAGTTATTACATAACTCCTGTGCTGCGTAAAGCTTCTGTGTATTTGGTCTTCAAACCATGTGTATGTGTGTAATTGATTGTGAGGACGTGCAGAATTATTGGATATGAGGATATGATGGAGACGATGGTTTGTTTACTCTAATAGTGAATTAGTGTGTATTTTTTTGAATACTTACAGCTGCATACTGTGTTCTTCATGACGCAATGAATAATGTGTGTCTTTACAATACAGATGGCTTCATGTGTACTTTTATTGTACAGTTGCATACTTAGGCTACTGTGTGTTTTTACAGTACCGCTGAATTCTGTGTTTTTAACTTTTACATCTCTCTCCCGGCAGGTGGTGGGTTCTGCTTCCAGTCCTCAGTGCAGCGAGGAAGGCCTTTGCTTCTCTGATGGCAGACGGAAAGTTGACTACGTTCTGGTCTTCCATCATCGACGGCACGGCTCCGTGCGATCTTTTGCCAGCAACTCGGTTTCACACGACAGGATATCCATTGTTTCCAATGGCAACTTTCCCACTGTGGCGGGCTCCGATGCAGCTGCAGGAAGAGGAGGCAGCAGCCCGGGGAGGGAGGCGGCGAGTGTCGGCGAGGTGTTCGTGGAGCTCGGGGGGGCAGGAGGAAACGATCTGACGGAGCCTGCTGACCATGAGATGGATCTGATCAGACAGGAGTTCGAGGCCAGCCTGCAGGAGGCCGGCCTGGAGATAGAGAGAGACAAAGAGGTGAGCCTGCATGTGTGTCCTCCCCTACTCTCTTACAATTATGATTTAAAAAGCATTTTGTTTTCAAGGTCCCCTATCATGCAAAATGCACTTTTTTACATCTTTTATACATAAATATGTGTCCCTGGTGTGTAAGGGAACTCACAAAGTGTCAGAAAACAAAACCCTCTCTCTTTTTCTCCGTACCCACATCTCTAAAAACGGGGGTACAACGGAGCTGATCCAGATTTGCTTCCAATATGACGTAATATCGGAAATGTGAGCTGGCTTTACACCCACGGTCCTATCAGAAAAGTCGCTATCAGAAACAATGAGCGACGTGTTTTGGACGTAATATGGTCTTTGTTTACATTAGCAAGCACCGCTAACACTCAGAGCTAACCTGTACTGGAGAGAGTATGTGTAAAAAAGCAGGAAATCAAAAAAGGAACTCGCCTAGTGGTAAACCCGCAAGAGAAAAAGCATTTGAGCTCCATACTGTTTCAGAAATAAGCCTTGATGTGGTTTTGAACATGATATGGCGTTTCATCATGGCAGCATTTAGCTAGGTATATGCCATGTTTTTGATATATTTTGATATATCTGAGACCCATAATATATGCCTAAAAATAGCATGATAGGAGATCTTTAATGAAGATGACAATTAGTGTCTGTTTGGTCACAAAACTTGTAATATAACTTCAGACATTAACGAGCAGCCTTTGATTTGATGCACAGACTTGACGGTACAGTTTTGACTGACTCTACTGGATTTCTAAACCCTGACACAGGATCTGATGTAACTCAGTCTTGAGCTATTTGAGGTGAGCGCCTACATGGGAACTTGGCTCTGATAGTAGAGAGAAGATGTGGGTGAGACTCGATGTGTTGTGGAGGATCTAAGGTGGCTTTTAGAGTCACGATGAGGTTTCTATTAAACTTGCAATTCCCTTTTACGTTTAATGTACCGTGCTGCTCTGCCTGCCTTAATCACCTCGACAAAATAACAGTCAAAAGCACATAAACATGTGATTGAGCTTTAGAGAGCACACAGTGCAGGCAGAATCTTGGCAAAAAGCACGATAAGATATTCCCCTGTATCTTCAGCTATTACGGGGCAGAAGTCAACAAAACAAATCCAACTCAATAGAAACTGAGTCGGTCAACTAAAGCACACAAACAAAACAAATATCCTCATCCACAACTATGAAACAGCTTCACTTAAAGGGGACCTATCATGCAAAATGCACTTTTGTACGTCTTTTATACATGAATATGTGTCCCCGGTGTTCCAGGGAACTCACCAAGTGTCAGAAAACACAACCCTCTCTATTTTCCTCCATACCCAAATCTCTAAAAAAGGGGCTGCAACGGATCTGATAAAAACTGATCCAGATTTGAACACTGGACAGTGGCGCTACGGCTATTGGGACAACTCCACCAATCAGGAGGAGACAGCCACGGCCATTGCCGTTCGAAAGCGCTGGAGACGCTGTAGTACATATGTGACCTGCTCTATCGAAATCAGTCGCATTGACCCGAAGACACATTTTGAGTTGTATACACTGTTGGAAAGAGGAGATTCCTAGCTTTCTAATGATATCAAGATTGTTTTTGTACTCCAAATATTAAGCAAAATATGTCACATTATATAATGACTGTCACCGAGTCATCATTTTGAGAAAAAGGCCTTCAAAGTTTCCTCTTCTCTGGAATCCATCGATCTGATTGATTATTAGCGGAGCAAATGATCAAAATAGTCCGGAGGGAAAATATTTCCGTTTGGATTACTGGTCTGGGGGAAGCTTGCGAGTGTGTGTGTGTATGTGTGTGTGTGTGTTTGTGTATTTTTGCGTTTGTGTATATTGTGTTTGTTTCCTAGGGAAAACACTCACGAGAAACACCGGCTGTTGTTATGCTTGCTGTGACGTTAAATTACTCCGTTCTCCGCTTGTAAATATGCCGTTACAAGCTTCATAGTTGTATTTATCATCTACATTTGCCGAAACAAGTTTAATATTCTGAAAGCCAAGACTTTGTTTAATTTAAATCAGATGAAAACAAACTGTAACGGACCCTGCCGTGTTATCTATGATTACTATATGCCTTACATTCATAATTTCAGCCGGAGGGAGGGGGAGCTGCGCTACGGAACAGCAGATTGCGAGTGAGAGGTGCCTGTCATCTTCCCTTCACAAGCTTCACAAATGTATTTATCGTGTGATTTTGGAAATAAAAGTTTCATATTCTGAAAGCCAAGACTTTGTTTATTTAAAATCAAACAAAACACCCGAACCCCGAAAAAATTGTTTTTTACGCAAATCCACGTTTATTTTGAAATGAGCCGTTGCGACTTCCGACTGATTTCGATAGAGCGGGTCACATATGCCAGGCCTGTAGATGGTGCTGTTCTCACAGAATCTGCCCTTGCAAAAACAGAGCTAAAAAATGTCAAATTGAGCAAAATGAGGCATGGCTAAAATGCATGATCTGTTTGGTATTTTGAAAAAAAAAAAGTATAAATATGCCTTATATAGGTATGGTCCTACACTATATTATTCAAATATAGCATGATAGGTCCACTTTAAATATGTTTTTGTATTCATTTGGCCATCCACAATATCATCTATTTTTTTACCCTTATTTCTGCATCAATTTGTCTAAAGAGCAATTCTCCATTTCACACTTAAGCTTCAGTTGTCACACTCATGAAGGCAGCATTCTGCACCTTGTTGCACAATGCTACCTGACAACCCTTATTAGAACGACATCAAAATAAACAAAAATAATGTAGCGTGAATCACACACACGAACAGCCTTGATCCCTCAATCTGATAGCCAACATCACAGTGTCACTCTAAGGGAAGATCAAGGAGAATATTCCCCAGTTTAATTACTTTAAGTCTTTGACGGCATTTTCTTGCCACATACTTGAATTGTTTTCAACACAAATCCTTTATTTTTTTATATGTATTAACATATATTTGTTTGTCCTTTCACTGTTGGTGACAGAGGCTCTTGGGAAAATACCAGAAAGGCTCAAACTAAAGTTAGCATATTAGGGAAATTGTGGCAGCATAGAATGTCAAACAT
The DNA here is from genome assembly GCF_902827165.1 of Trematomus bernacchii. Taxonomy (NCBI): domain Eukaryota; kingdom Metazoa; phylum Chordata; class Actinopteri; order Perciformes; family Nototheniidae; genus Trematomus; species Trematomus bernacchii. Next base: position 8,684,386 of record NW_022987641.1, read on the forward strand.
AGACAAACTATATTGGCAACTATGTCTGTTTTCCTGTTTTATTTTGGAAAGTGTTCACCCCCTGTCTTATGTCTGTGTCTGCTTCCTGTCTCTGTGTTTTTCACCTGGTGCCCTTGTGTTTTTCCTGCCCTGCCCAGCTTTGTTCTCTTGTGATTACCCTTGTGTGTATTTAGTCTTGTATTCCCTTGCGCTCCTTGTTGGTTCGTTGTTGTTCCCATGGAGGTTCTCGTTGTTTCCCTGATTTTGGTTCCTGATCTCTCGTCTAAATTCTGGGTTTCCCTTGTCTGCCCTCCTGTGTCCTCCGAGTCGTCCTGGTTTGTTATCAGCTTTTTTTTTTAATGAAAGCTCGCTTTTTTCACTTGATTCCTTATTTTTGTACTGCTTTTGGGTCCTGACCTACTACCAAACCATGACAAATAACACGTTTAAAATCAACAAAACAGACAGAAACAGTATAAGATCTTTTGACAGGAATAACTACATTATTCAAAAAACGGACCATTGTATAATTCTATCAAACCCTCTGTAGCTGTAAAAGAGTTTTAGACAGTGAGAGTTTTTTCAGTCAGAAACAAGTATAATCCATGGCAAAAATGCACAAGTCAGTGCGGGCTGCACTAATCCTGCAAACCTGAGCAATGTAGAACAAAATATGGTGAGTCATTCAGCCTTGTTCCCTCACCCAGAAACACCTGCCGTAAAACATGAAACCTTCAACCAACAATGTGTACCGCACAAAAATAGGGGGGAACAGTGATTGTCCTGTATGCACAAAAACGGCACTTTCTCTTAGCATTGGATCTAAACTCGGCAGCGTGTTTACTTTGTATCTTCTCAGAAGATATAATGACTTCCTCTAACAAGTTGAAAAAAAGTTTGGTCTTTTCAGAACTTTTATGTATGATTATATATATTTCTATATTTAGTGGATATGACTCTGCTCGACTGCAGTTTGCTAATTGTCATTTAGATACTTCCAATCTTTTTTTCATGTGTTGTTTCTGTTTTAAATGTCTCATTCATATGACTGTGATTCTGTTGCGATGCCAGAATCCACACAAAGCTCTGCCGCTCTCATGAGGGCTGACAGATTTATGGTCGCTGTAGCCAATACAGTCTGTGCGGCTGACCTCTTAGCATCAATTAAATAATTAAGCCTGATACGATTTACTTTGTTTTGACATGTACAAATCGCTTCGCTTCAATTGTGTGTTCGGGTGTGTGTTTACTCGTGCCTTGCAGGACACACAGTCTGTGTCCTTGTAGTGGGTCTCTGCCATACAGTTGTACAAATGAAGTTATTGTAAAGTTCAATTTTTCGTTAAATGAAGTACCGCTGCACTTTGGCTCCGACACTACGAGGAATTATTTAGAAAATTTAGTTTTTGGCGTCAGCTGTGGGAAGCAGCATCAGATGCTCTTGCAGTTCTGTGAATCGATACATCCCTTATAAGAATTAGAAACAGGAGCAGCTGTGTGGTTACCAATAAACAACACTGTCTACGATCTTTTACAGTTTCATCCCAATGAATAGTATTGGGGTTCGCTGTGTGTGTGTGAAACCTATTTTAATAAATACATGTGACTGTGTGGACATGTGTGTGTGCTGGCTGGCAGCCAGTTGGCCAGTGTACGCGGTCTCCAGGCTAGTATTAATCAGATTGTTGACAGTGTGACCACAGAGCCTAAACCAGCACGAGATTAGTGACTGATAGCTCATTATATCATCTCGTGAATTGAGGAGTAGATCAACTGTTCAGTAGAGAGTAGCCAATATCCTTATCTCAATTTAGAGAGGGTGAACATTGTGCTAATTCTTTTTAGGGATTATGGTCAGTCAAAGAGCTTGGTTAACAGTGTCTGTGGGCCTGGTATTAGTAGAACGTGCTATTTAGCATTTTCAACTCCTGAGTTTCGTTTTCTATCTCACAGCAGTTCATGAAATATATGAAAATACGAATGACTGAATCAAGGAACCATTCAGCAAAGCAGCACAATGGTATGGCTGTTTTTCACGTAACAAATATCATGACAACCGGCCACCGTGGCAGCAATACATAACCATGTGATTTTTTCCGACAGTTTGAGGTACTTGATGGCTCAGAAAGAATCCAAATGATTCCTGTAAAAATCACATTTGCCACGCTTGGATTTTCCAGAGTCAGTATTTAAGCAGTGTTTAGCATAGCAGTGCCAATGCAGGATTATAAAGTGAGTAATTAATTATGTGCAACAGTTACATAGAGATTAAGTTCAACATGTGTTCTCCTGCATAATTACATTAATTTTGTACATAGTAAGCTGCATCATGTTAAACACACAATAAACATGTGTATAGGTTATTTATCAAGTGAGTTTGATAAGTCATATTTTCGAATTCAATTTAAACATACTGCTTGTGTCCAACCTGTTTGACTTCAGATTAATTGGATGCTGGGGGAAAAAAAGTGTGTTAATGTAAAACCTGTTGGTAGTGTCTGGGGATTAATGAGCTGACCTTCGGTCTCTTACAAAACACTTAATTAAATCAGAGCAAGATGTTAATTCAAGGAGCTCAAGTCTGTTTGGGCCTGAGAGACGGAGTGAACAGGATTAAGTGTTTGGTAAGGCTTCCCCCACACATGGATGTAACATCAGCCAACTCAAGTCCTGTTGCACCTCTGAGCAAATAATCACAAAAAGTGTCAGGGACATGGGGCCAAGAACTGACGAAGGAGAGGCTGGACAGGGATGGAGCAATAAATCCGTACTCTAGTCTAGGGGTCCCTAATGTTGGATCCATCTGGAGGCCCTGAGTCGTGTTGCAAGGGTTTAAGAATTGTAATACCACAATAGAGTGGTGCAGGAACGAGTCCTAAAACCCGGAAGTGAGTTAGCATTTTACCACTACGGGTTCCCTCGTCTCAGAGTCAATGGGATTTCTCCATAGGATTTTGGAAAGTAGCTCGAAATAAGGTCTGAGGTTGACACAAATGTAAGAGACGGATCACGTTTTGTTCTACAACATTAAATACATCAGCAGTGACCCCACTGGTGATTTTTGAAGAGTTTACGTGTCTGAAAAACGATGGTTGTTAACAAGTGGCTGAATAGGACTACAGAAGTTGTCGAGGACGTTGTACGTCATTACGCCAAACACGTAAACACTCCTCTAAGTCTGTTTCCCCCTGTTCTTCTTGAAAGCAAGGACCTGCGCTCTTGCAAACTGTCAAAACAAACGCTTCAACTTGTACAATTTTGAATCTGTATTTTTGAATATCGATCTTAAGTTGGCGTGACGTTGAAGTCGTGCGACCCTGCTGTAGTTCGTTTGAAAGGGGAATAAACATGGTCCAGTATTTCATCCCACAGGCAATAAGACTGCTAAACACCTGAACTGTTGTAACAACATCCATAACATTCATCTGCTACTTAGTAATTATTTATCTATTATCTAATATATCATTCCAATAACTTGTATATAGACTCGTATTGCACTATTCCACTTTTTTTTTCTCACTTTTTTTAAAGCTATTCCACTTTTTTGTATTACTTTTAATATAATATACTTTAATATTGTTTTAATATTGTCTGCTTATCTGTATTATTGTGTTGCATTGCTGGAGAAGCCTGTGACCTAAGATTGTCAACGACATAATTACTCTGTAGCTATGTTAGTTTGACAATAAAGAACCTTGAACCTTGAACCTTGAACCTTATAGCATAGCATTTTGCTTCTGGCGATTAGATTTATGATTAGAAAATTATAAAAGTAGGGTAGACATGTGGAGATTATCCGGTTGAACAAAATGTGCAGGTTCGCTTTCCACAGATATTATTTTTTACAATATTCCAAAATCCTATGGAGAAATCCCATTGCTTTTTGGTTGAGGGAACCCTTGCGCAGCTTACTTCCGGGTCGGCCTACAAAAATACGTCATCATCACTCTAACCCTAACCCTAACCCTGGCTCCACTTTATGTGTGTGGCCCATGTTAAAGAGTCTAGCTTACAGGCAGTGGGTGGTAGGGTAACGTTAATTGTAATACTGTGATACTGATACACTGAACTCTGCTGCTCAGTAGGAGGATCCAGGCACTACAGCGGCTTACTTAAAGAAAAGGTTATTTACCAGACTCGGGTGAAGGCAGAACTAAAACTGGGCAAATCACACATGTATGAGCCCAACATCTTATGAAATTACATTTTGATACTCTCCTGTTTTTTTCTTTACACTTTGTCATATACTTGATGATACAGCTCTGCAGCTGAAACCTGTAGCTGCTCCCCATGTTACAGTAGCTTTTAATAAGTGTGAGGCCACAGGTAGCCTGTAGTCAGTGTATCCAGGTTAATCCCTGCAGTTCTAAGGAGCTACTGTAATGTCAGCCCCCGCAGCTTTTAACCTAATTCAATGACTCTAATAACTATCCATGCGGTTTCTCTTTGTCTCTCTGTCTTTGTCTGAGTCGTTCTCTGTGTTCTCCTCTTTCCCCACCGCTTCACTATCTACCTAGCAAGCCAATCGCCTAATCGATCACCTTCTCATATTCTTTGCCCCCCCCCCTCCCCCCATCCAAAGATGCCCCCGGCTGCGTCCTACTTACCCCCCCTACAGAGATAAAGAGCTAATTGGAAATCTCTCTACTAATTAACCTTCTCCAGGCTGAAAGGTATTTATATCCCCTTCTTTTTGATGGCGAGATGAAAAAGGGAAGGAGGGGAGGGGTAGAGGGAGGAGGAGGAAGGAAAAGGGGGTGAGAGAGCTAAGAAATGAAAGTGAGCAATGGTAGAATAAAATGAATGTTGGTTGGAGGTATAGCTAAATGATGATGAAGAAAAAGTGTAATTGTGAAAGTAAAGGATGAGGTAGCTGTTGCATTTAAATATAACATCCATGAATCATTGCTAATTTCTTAATTCTGTAATAAATTCTGGCACCTGGTAAGAGTCTGAGGAAAAAATAGATTTTGCGGGATTGCAGATGTTGGAGGGGCCGATGATAATATAACGAGACTTGTCCATGTTCTTCAGGCGTAAGAAAGGGGAAAGGCAGGCAGGGCTTAAAGGAAGTGTAATCTAACTTAGAGTAACTCTTGTGTGATACACTTTAGCAAAAACTATAAACAAATTGCAACACCGATAACATTATGTAACCATGGTTACTATGGTAACATTGTGTGGTAACCTTTATATATACAGTCTATGGTGGTAACACTGGTAACATCATGTTATACTTGTAACAACATGTAACCACGGTTAAATAAGTAAGTAAGTACAATTTATTTATGAAGCGCTTTTCACAGACATAGTCACAAAGTGCTTGACAAAGCATTAAAACTAGGGCTGTCAAGTTAACGCGTTAATAACGCGTTAACGCAAAAAAAAATTAACGCCACTAATTATTTTAACGCGATTAACGCATGTGTATTTTTTGTCCTCGGCCGCCCCGTAGTTTCAGAGCGCATCGAGTTTAAAATACCATCTACAAGCTGATGCTGACAGCCCCGCTCCTGCCGCCCGCTTGTGGCAGACCACACTTCCACGCTCACCGGCAGGCTTGGACTGGCCATCGGGAGGACCGGGAGGGAGTGTGTGTATGTGTGGCGCGACTCGCGCGAGCGAGGCACACCTTACGTGTTGTTGTTGTTAGCATCTGGTGCTAGCTAGCTGCGCTAACGGATATAAGGAGCTGTTTCAATGACATTTCGCCGACAACTGCGCCGAGCACTTGACTTTATGCAGGTAGCCAGACAGTGGGACATTGTACGAAAAGTCAGCGCACTCAGCACGGATAGTACGCGCTACATGATTGCAGCGTCCAGGCAGCACACGTTCGAGCATATATGCCTTGAGCGGCACATAGCTCCAACGATCAATCACAGTGTCTCCACATTTTCTCTCACACACACACACACACACACACACACACACACACACACACACACACACACACACACACACACACACACACACACACACACACACACACACACACAGTATTATTGTATGAGAGAGGTTCTAGGTTGAATTGAGGCGAATATTTGTAATGTTCAGGTTGTTGTGTTTAATATTCATGAGAATATTTGTCATTGTTCAAATGATAATAAACAAACATATAAAGCATATTTGTCCACTCATATGTTGATAAGAGTATTAAAAACTTGAAAAATATCCCTCTAAGGTACATTTAGAACAGATAAAAAATGTGCGATTAATTTGCGATTAATCGCGATTAACTATGGACAATCATGCGATTAATCGCGATTAAATATTTTAATCGACTGACAGCCCTAATTAAAACATCATACGATTGAAGAAGTGGTAAAAACACAATACATTGTGAAAAACACAAGAAAAACACAAGAAAAACATAGAATAAAAGCACACAAGTTACCCAAACGCCTGCCCAAACAGGCATGTTGCACAACTAACATCATGTAACAAAGTAACACCACTAACATCGGGTAACACCTGTAACATAATATAACACAGGTCACAATCTGTAACCCCGGTAACATCCCGTAAAACCGCTAACATCCTGTAATACTTGTTATATCATGTAACACCACTAACATCGGGTAACCCCCGGTAACATCCTGTAATACTGGTAATATTCTGTAACATTAGGCGCGTTCACACCAAGTACTTTGCCGTATTTAGTGCCGGCAATCAGTGCCCCGGCACTTATTACCCCAGGGCATTTAGTACAGATCGCGTTCACACCGGAATACTTTTCCCTGAGGGAAGATTACCCAAATGAGCCGCTGACGTCACTTTGTCTTCTTCTGCTTTGGGTTTACTGGCAGGCCGCAAACCACTTCACTGTGTATACTGCCACCCGGAGTCCCCGGCCGGAAGTCCCCGGAGTTGGGGACTGGCTTCAGTAGAAGCTGCTGGGACTCCCTGCAGCTTCTACTGAAGCCTTCCGAGTAAATCGCCAGAACGCCGACACTGCTCCCATGTTTTATTTTGTGTTGCCATAAGTTAGTCTCTCTGCGTTTTTTCCCCCAGGAAAGTACCATCTCTCAGCAGGCACTAAAAATGGGGGTAAAAGTTCCCGAGATTAAGTGCTCTTTTTGGTGTGAACGCGACATAAGGGGTACTAACGGAACTAAACGCGATAAGTACGGTGAAAAGTACTCCGGTGTGAACGCGGCTATTATGTAACACCAGTTACACAGTGTAACCCTGGTAACATTGTGTAACACCAGTTACATTTTGTAACCCCGGTCCCATCATGTAACACCGGTAACTTTGTGTAACCCAAGTTATACAAGTATAACTATGTAATACCACTGATTACATTGTGTAGCATTGTGTAACGTCGGTCTGGTTTAACCGCTAACATCGTGTAACACCGGTAAGCTTTTTCCTCGGGAAACTTAATAACATTTCAGGTGAGGTGGCTTTACGCTCCACTGTGTCCCTCAGCAGGACAAAGGACAGTGTGGATGTGAGTGAAGGACAGATCATGAAATATAAGAGGAGTAAGAGTGACAGTCAGTGAGTCAGCCAGTCAGTCAATCAGTCAGTGAGTCGGTGTGGGCGCGGAGCAGAAGGTGCAGCAATATATGTGAGGAGGGGGAGTGAAAGATCTCAGGAGAGTAGGAGTCGAGAGAGGAGAAAGAGAGTGGTTTCAGGTTCCCATCGTTTACCATGCCACCTTTCTCTTTTCACCCCCCCTCTGGCAGAAGCTGATGGGGGGTCTGTGGAGGGTAAAGTTACCTGGCTATCGTCCCCTGCTGTCTCCCTTTTCATTTCCCCTTACACTCTCACCCACACCGCAAGCATCTCCATAACGGCTGCTGTATCGCTTTTGGATCAGCACTTTGAATTCCTTCACAATAACATTTTTGTTTTTTAGATATGGGTTTGTTAATTCAATGCTACTCAGAGTCAGTCACATACCTTCTGATGGTGTTTGGTTCTGATCATTATTATTCATTTTGCTAATGCATGTTAGTGTCAAATAATAATTACAGAGTGTGCATTGGACAATGATTCATTAGCGGAAAAAGCTACATGAGTCAGGATTGTATTTGAAATACAGAAAATTATATATGTTTGATGGAAGTGATCACAGGAACATAACAGTTTTCAAATGTGTCAGAAACAGGCTGCGATAACAAAGCAGTGAAGAGAACCGCTCCAGGCTTTGCTTTGGGACCAGTAGCTACATCTATATTTGATATATACCAGTCATGTTATGCTGCTGGCCAAAGTGTTTCAATGGAACCAGCGTATGGCAAAGATGCCTGCTTCAGAAAGTCTAATTTCAATGTTCCCCTACCGCTTTACTTTACTTAATTTACTTTCTCACCTCTCCTTGCTCTTTCAATTCTCTGTGTTCGACTCTCAGGACTTTTTTTAGCGTCTATCAAGTAACAAGTGACATGCAAATAAATGAGTTACTTTTAAATTAAACAGCATTTATTGATTTTACTACTTCATAATCAAAGACACAAACAATGGACTTTTATTGCAAAAAATATATCTGAAACAAAGGCAATCAACAATTTTGCAGGTATTATTTGGAAAAAGAATTTAAAAAATACTCGCTTAGTCACTCACTCACCAGGGGAAACACTTATAACTTGGATTTTGGAATATGGTCTGAACAAATAAATGAAGTTGCAGCTCAATAAGCCCGTTTGGAGGTCTTGAGGCAACAGCAGCTGAGGGGCAAGTCCAGCTCATATTGAGGCCTGTCAACTATATACTGCATTGCAAAGCAGCCCTGACAGATGGTCTGGTAAGCCAGCAGGTCTCTGCAGCCAAGAAATCTGGTAATATATCCCAAACCATGAACGTCTGCTGTATAAAAAAAAAGCTTTTTGTTACACTCTAGCATTAACTTTAACCCACATGAATCCGACCATGTGACTGGGTAGAGATGTTATTTTATGTTCCTCAATGTTTCAGATCCTTTTCTTGTTTTTCAGTTGAAGACCCAGGGCCACAGCTTCACTCGTGTCCATGCCCCCTGGCCCGTACTGTGTCGAGAGGCCGAGTTTCTCAGGATTAAAGTCCCCACAAAGACGGTGAGAGCTCATTACCAGCTTACATTTTCTTAGCAGTAAGTCACAGATATTTTGTTTCTGGGACCAGCCACAATCTGTTGATGTTTGATTGTTTTTCTATAGTGATATTACAGAAACACAGAGACTGATGCCTCTGCAACATTTCATGTTAAATAGATACTTTTTCATCAGAGCAGTAAGACACTTTGGGCATTAATGACCAGCATTTGTAATAACTAGACTAACTATGTGTCGTGTGTTTCATCAGAGTTATGACCTTAAAGAGGAAAGTGGTTTCGGGTCCACTATGAGCACAGTGTGGAGGAAAATGAACCAGCCTTTCCAGCCCAAAGTCCCACATCAGGACCATGAACGCACCAAGTTCCTCACACACTGCTTCTCCAGGGACAAACTCCACCTGTGAGTAACAAAACTCACACTCACACACACTCCTGCAAAACTTCCTTTGTTGTTTGAAACCGCAGAACTCAGGATTTTCAAAGATAAGCAGAAATCACAAAAATATAAAGCAACACTGTGTCACTTTTTAATAGAAGTGGCACATTAACTATCTTAAAAACATAGAAGTTTAATTCAAAACCAATAAAAAGCACTGTTGATTAATTTAATACCCTTAGGGGAAATCAGTTCTAATTTGGCTTCACCCTGGAGCTTGTTGCCGGCAGAAGGTGGCTGTTTTCTGCTGATCTGGAGTTACTAGGCTCACAGGAATACCGTTTTTGGCGAGATTGCATTGTTAGTTAACATACTGTACATGTACTAAGTAATACAAACTAAATTGTATTCCATTCCAAAATTCGCCCTGCAGTTTAACCCTAAAGCCTTTGTGTAATGGCAAGCAGTTTGATTTGAGAAAATAAGACCCGGTTACTGAACTCCACTCTTTAATTAAAGTGTCTTCCTGATATGTTTGCATGTGATACACTATAAGATGAACACACAGAAAGTGCTCACATTAGTAATCGTTGTTTCTTTTAGGTACAACATCCCATCTAAAGACACTTTCTTTGACAATGCCACACGGGGCCGAATAGTAAGTGTTGATTCAAATTTGAATCCGATTCTCCTTTCTGTTTACGTTTTCGGACGATTAGCTTTTATCTCAAGCCTGATGTTCTTGATTCTGTTTCAGGTGTATGAGATCCTGCGACGGACGGTGTGTGTACGGACCTGTCAAACCATAGGTGAGGATACCAACATGTGTGTCTGTGTGACTGTCAGTGATTACATGAATGATAGTCGGGGGTAAAATGGTGCGCAGATCAATTGATGATTCTGTCCAACTCGGTTAGCAAGAAGCAGGAATTAGGGCAATATAATCTTAAATCCCTTTTTGAAGTTTAATGGCCTCATTTTTTTTGGAAGTCACTTTCTTAAATAGCAGAGGTCCACCGAAAGAGGTTATATATCACAATACTGGAGTCTAAACCTGCTTTGACTTAATGAAATGCTTTATAAGCCCTTCTAGTAAAATGTTGTGAGGCCGATCACAGGTTCATACTTTTACACCATCCTCGATACAAGTCAAAGTGGTCAAGTCAAAAGTGTTGGTATTGGCCCTCAAAAAAGTAAAAGCAGATGCAGTCTAACACTTGTTCCAGGGTGAAACTAACTGTCAGTAGCGGGTCAAGGTTGTGCTGAAACTCTGGGAGGTGATATTGATATGCCTGCTGGGAGTTCAGTGAGGAGGTGAAGTCGAGTACAGCTGGAGACCCAAACAAGGAGTGCGATGATTGGATAATTGGAATCGACCAGCACCATTTGAAAACTCGGGTAGATGAGTTTACAATGAGCGTTACTGCTGGACGACGAATAACCAGAGAGCGTTACTGCTACATGACGAATAACCAGAGAGCGTTACTCCTGAAGGACGAGTAACCAGAGAGCGTTACTCCTGAAGGACGAGTAACCAGAGAGCGTTACTCCTGAAGGACGAGTAACCAGAGAGTTTTTTAGTGACTGTCACTACTACATGATAAATCACCAGAGAGTGTTACTGCTGGAGGACAAGTCCACCAAAGACCACTCAACCAGAGACCCACATTTATCTGGGATTTAGTTTTTAAGGCAACCTTTTTTTTCTCACCAGGCTGTTCCCAAAAGACAACTTGCTCATGAACACTTACAACTCAAACAGAGTCAGGGTTTAAGACTTTTTAAAGCAAATTCTACAAAGTCTATGGAGATGGCAAAAACAGCTAAAAAAGACTCTTAACAGACAATGAAAAGAAACAAATATTGTTGACCCTGCTTGAGAAATGGTCCCTATGAGACAAATCAATCTCCTCTCGGGATTTTCTAAATGAGCTCCAAGACATTCAACTGTTTATATTTTTTATCACATGCTTATAACATCTGCGTGCATGTATGAGAGCCTCCATATAGAAAAGATCTGACACCCTTTTGATTTTCAGTGTCCACCATATGTCTGCTTGGCTTTCTATCACAGCAGAAGGTCTCAGCCAGAGGCTACTGGTGGAGCTGTAGGGAAGCTGGAGAGACTTTCCTCTTCATGATTGGTGTATTCATTTTGTAACACACACTCGTGTCTCCTCCTCCATTTACTCCACAAGTGGGTCATACTTCCTGGGTCATGCAGAGATTAAAGCAGGAGCTGTGGTAGTATCTAGCTGGTTGAGTGAGCATGTGTGTAACCATTTTTTTATGTTCAGCCATGTTTATGTTATATATGAAACACGTGTGGGCACATTAATGAGCTTTGCTATTCATGCCTTTTCTATTTTATACACGAACATTCATACAGGTTGGTGAACCTGAGGGATCGACCTATTGGAGGACAAAAATACTTTCTGTGTGTGTGTGTGTGTGCGTGTGCGTGTGCGTGTGCGTGTGCGTGTGCGTGTGTGTGTGTGTGTGTGTGTGTGTGTGTGTGTGTGTGTGTGTGTGTGTGTGTGTGTGGTGTGTGTGTGTGTGTGTGTGGTGTGTGTGTGTGTGTGTGTGTGTGTGTGTGTGTGTGTGTGTGTGTGTGTGTGGTTTCATTAATAGCACAGCTAATCACTACAAGGTTCCCGGTCTCCTTTGAGGCACCAATACTTAATTGATTCATTAGGTTGCCTGTGTCAGGTCATCTGATGTGTGACAGTGTGACATTCACAGGTCAGGGTTCCCTCGAGAACACTCCAAAGACTCAAAGCAGGAGCTACGTGAACTAATCCCATTCTGCCTAATTGAAAATCTGAAGGGTGTGGCCTAATGTGTGTGTGTATTTCGGAGGTTGTAGCTTGTTGATACTTATAGACTAGTCCTGCAAGATATGCGTAGTCTCCTTCTTTCAGCTGTATTCTTAATTATGAGAGATCATTAAAGGGGCCATATTCTGCTCATTTTCAGGTTCTTATTTCTTTTTTGTGCCTCTACTGTCTCCATGCTTTCATGTTCAAAAAGCTCTTTATTTTTCTCATACTGCCTGTACTGCAGCACCTCTTTTCACCCTGTGTCTGAAACCAGAGCCCAGTCTGCTCTGATTGGTTAGCTGGCCGGCTCTGGTCAAGCGCTGAGAGATGTCCCGCCCCTTAGAAAATCACATAGAATGTGTGGAAGTGCTTGCCAATAGAAGTCTCAGTATTACAAAGGGAATCCCCAAAGATAACATAATAGGGCCTCTTTAAGTTCTTTAAAACCTGGGATTACCGAGTTAAATTTGTACCTTATTTCATTGAATGTTTCACAATTTAGGAGGAAGTGCAGCGTTGTCGAAACAGTGGGCACATATTCTGTATTTGTATGGTTGTCTTCCAGTTTGAGGTCACTGAGCCTGTACTTAGTTAGAGTCTGACATGGCTGTGTATCTCTGACAGTAGAAGGATATTCTTCCTATTCATAAGTTCGTTTTAATTTAAATAGTTAGACTGCTGCTCACAGTATATGAGAGGGGGCAGTTAGTCACCGTCTGATATAGGGGACTCCTTTCTGGGCTCACCTTGGCTTTGCAGGGATTCAGATTGTAGGAATTCTCAGGGGCTGGATTTAAGGTTTGGTTTAAGAATCGATTTCCTCTGAAGTGTATTGTCAGGGGGTATCTGCCTAATTCTGCTCTATCTCTGTCTCTTGGTGTCTCTCTTTCAGGCATCAGCACACTGATAGCTAAAGGCGTGTATGACGCTGCCTTCCCTCTTCACGATGTAAGTTTTAAACTCCCAGCAGACGTCCTTTGGTTTCACTTGATTTCACTACAGGATTCAATATGCAGAGAATGGAAACTGAAGTTCAAAGAGTCAAAGCTTTGTTGCGTTGGTTTGCTTTTGCCAAAAAACTCAAATGAAATATGAAATGTTTATATCTCAATGTCAAATGAAATATATCTCCAAGTACAGTGGAGAACAAAAACGACATAAGCATATTAAAATGGAAAGTAAAAGTGACGGACCCATATACTACAATACACACTTCATTACAGTTTGCACACTATTCACCATTACTCTCGAGCCCTGATGGTACCATTACATTTTTATGATTTTGTCACCTTGGTACAGAAGTATCGGTTATCATGACGTCCTTTATCTGCTGTTTGATTTTCCTCTTAAAGAAAATGTAAGAAATTAGTTGGATCAAGATACATGAGTGATATTAATGTGTCTGATTATACTGATAGTGTTTCCACCAGTACAGTATGTGTCGAGTACAGAGTGTCCTTGCCTGTGTGCACTCACCCTCTCCTCTCTTTTCAGGGTGACTATAAGGTCATCGGACAGCCTGAGGAGAGGAGCGACAGACAGGTAGACCCACTTTCTCCTTTCTCTCTCTTCACCTACTCTCCTGTATTTCTTCTCCTCCTCCTCCTCCCCCTCCTCTCCATTTGTATGTGAAAAACTACTCCAATGCTCCAGTTCTTCAGAAAGTGACCTTGCTTGGAGTATGTCATTGAGTATAATAGGAAAAATCACTGTCCTCCAAAAGTATTTTATACATAACCTTTCCTTTTCTGAAAAACTCCCCTTTCTAAACATTAGTCTATTCTTTATATTTTTCTCCTTTTTTCTGAGGTTGTTCCTCCTTCCCAACTGTTCAACATTGTCACAGATTGGACTTTAAGTTTAGCAAACATTTCCCAGACGTATAGATTGACTGACTTGAATTCCTAAGGAAAGAGCCAACATTGTTTTGGAGTTGTGGTTAGCAACCAAAGACCAGAAACTTACACATATCGGTGATTTTCTTTGAGCATCAACCTCGTGTACTGAGGTTTACCACATCAGATTAAATCTGCTCTGCCTCTGAGGACTGTCTGCTACAACACACACACACACACACACACACACACACACACACACACACACACACACACACACACACACACACACACACACACACACACACACACACACACACACACACACACACACACACACACACACACACACACACACACACACACACACACACACACACACACACACACACACACACACACACACACACACACTGACGGTGTCCTGTCTGTTGTCAGGTTCTTCACGACGAGTGGGCCAAATACTCCGCCTTTTACAAGTACCAGCCCATTGACCTGGTCAGGTAAAGTGACCACAAATCACATCAGTAACTCATCTGTTTTCAGGCTTAATCTAATTTACACACATCGCATTGCATTCTGGTAATTGAAGTTCACTGACTGACCTTTGTTAATCAGAGATCCAAATTCATGGTCCAGAACGAGATCATTGTGTTACAAGAGTTGGATCCTCAAGAGGTGATTTGATGTCAATTAAGTAATATTAATTAGTATAATTAATAGTAATGTTATATATAGAAACTAATCATTACTTTTTGATATAACATTCTTCTGCCATTTTAGTGTAACTACGAGCTCATTCACATTATTAACTACAGGTCAAGTTATTAATAACCCGTATTTATGAATTTATGAATGTATGAATATTAATAGTTTTATTCATATTTATTATCATAGCATGACTTGCTCATACCAGAACTCCAACATTGTGGTGGCCCTTTTGAGGCATACACTGTCCTGATGAAGAAGATATCTGAGCTTTCCAAACTTTAACCTGTGATTGTTTCACATTATGTCTTAAATATTGAATTTTCTCAAGGCTATATTTTGGTCTGAGGTCAGTCCGACTGAGCAAAGCCGATCAATGAATAAATAATAATGAATAACTGAAACAACAGCATGCTTCTTATTCTATTTTAGGCTCTAACATAGCATGTCAATCGGAGCCTCAATGTTACTTTCTCCTCCTAACCCCTGACCTCTGACCCCACAGGAAGTACTTCGGGGAGAAGATCGGACTGTACTTCGCATGGCTCGGTGTTTACACTCAGCTGCTGATCCCAGCCTCCATAGTGGGAATCATTGTGTTCGGATATGGAGTGGCGACGGTGGATACTAATATACCGAGGTACTGCAAAGTGCACTGCAGCTTCATCTGAGGAGGAACACTAAAATCCCACGTTTCAGTTTGACGACAGTGCAAAAATGAGACAAAATCCATTTGAGAATTATCTTTTGTTGTTGTATTCTTACAGTACAAACATTGGTCTGTTTAAATGCCATAAATGCCTGTGAGACGAAATTATGTCAGATACAATTAGATCATTAGAAAGATACACACCACACACACACACACACACACACACACACACACACACACACACACACACACACACACACACACACACACACACACACACACACACACACACACACACACACACACACACACACACACACACACACACAGCAGACAGGGATTGCCCAGATACCTGCAGCTTCTGGCTTTAGAGATGCTTGTGTGGGAGGAACACAGAAGGGACGGCTGGCACTGTGTGTGACTGTGTGTGTGGGTGTGTGTGTGTGTGTGTGGCATGAAACAAAATGTAGATAGTAGATCACACACTTAACATACCCTGTTAGACTGAATCCATGCCTGATGCACAACCCCAGTTAATTTTATACTTTTTTAGGTTCAGCTCAATTGATTGTTTAAAACATCCCAATGTTGTTAGAGGAAGGTGCTCTGTGACTTAAGTCTTGACCCCCCCTTTCCTCAGTCTGGAGATGTGTGATGAGCGTCTCAATTTCACCATGTGTCCGCTGTGTGACGGAGCCTGTGACTTCTGGCACCTCAGCACAGCCTGCGGGACCGCCAGGGCTTCACACCTCTTCGACAACCCCGCCACGGTCTTCTTCGCCATCTTCATGTCTCTGTGGGGTGAGAGTGTGTGTGTGTGTGTGTGTGTGTGTGTGTGTGTGTGTGTGTGTGTGTGTGTGTGTGTGTGTGTGTGTGTGTGTGTGTGTGTGTGTGTGTGTGTGTGTGTGTGTGTGTGTGTGTGTGTGTTTGAACAGGTCGACTCAATGTGAAGTTGCTCTTTGATCTTTTCTCATCTTATAACTTGAATTCAAACTAAAATGTCAACAAAAACTAATTGTAGTCCAGCTGTTTATTGTTCTTTTAAATGCTGTGATTCATAATCAGCTGCATATTTGACATTAATCATATCTTTCAATTTTTTTGTTACAATTTTTATAAATCTGTACTTATCTTTGTGGAAATTATTTTAAACTAAAGCAATGAGTTGCACATTTTTGGCACTCCAAACTCCAAAAGAAGCTACTCAAGAAGACAGTTTGTCAAAAAAGCTATCTATTTTGTATAGCAAAAAGCCATTGATTGATGTATTTGTTTTAGTCCAAGTAAGTAATGTTTGCGTATCACAGACACTTGAGTATGAGGGGCCGTACAGGCCGTAATTCATACTGGTCCTCTCACGCACATACATTCTCCTTTTACATACATATATTTTCACTCTTACACACATACATTCTCCTCTTACATACATACATTTTCACTCTCACACACGTATATATTTACACTCACGCATTCATACATTCTGCTCTCATATTATCATATTTCAATGCACACATTCATATATTGTCACTCACATATTTATACATTTTTCACTCACACATATATACATTTTGCTCTCATATTCATATATTTTAACGCTCATATTTATACATTTTGCTCTCATGCACATTCATTCAATGTTTACATTTAATATTATAAATAATATATGCATGTCTGAAAACAATATATGTATGCAAGAGAAGAATGTATGTATGTATGAAGACAATATATGTATGCAAGAGAAGAATGCATGTATGTGTGAGAGAAAGTATAGTGGAAACGGAAGGAGTATGGTTGAAACGGAAGGTAGGTCATTATCGCGCTGTGATTGGCTCAGAAGGTCGAGCGGGGCGGGCTCAGATTCAGAACTTCGGATTCAAATCAACATGATGGAGGGAGATGAATCCGTGTATCTTCGGACCATTTGTTTTTCTTTATTAAAAAAGTAAATGGAAGAGCGTCTGCGAGGCGTTTTTGCTTTTAGTTTGTTACCTTACTAAATGGTCTAATGGTCATTAAACATTGAATGGATGTGCATGAGAGCAAAATGTATAAATGTGAGCATTAAAATATATGAATATGAGAGAAAAATGTATGTGAGTGAAAAATGTATAAATATGTGAGAATGAAAATGTATGTATGTAAAATGAGAATGTATGTGTGTAAGAGTGAAAATATATGTATGTAAAATGAGAATGTATGTGCGTTAGAGGACCAGTATGAACTACGGCCTGTACGGCCCCTCATACTTGAGGATGTAGTTCCAAACCTTACCTGTTCATGTGCCGAAATACATTTATAGAAGAAATTATGAAACTTATATGTGTGTGTGTGTTTGTGTGTGTAGCGGTGCTGTTCTTGGAGCACTGGAAGCGCCGACAGATCAGTTTGAGCTTCAGTTGGGATCTGACAGGCATCGAGGATGACGAGGTATATAAAACACACACACACACACACACACACACACACACACACACACACACACACACACACACACACACACACACACACACACAAAGTCACATGGACACCATATATAAAGCAGCTTTTACAGTTCTTATGGTACTGTAACTGTGAAGTAACATAACCTCGTTGTGGCAAAACAGATAATCATTAAGACATCCCTCCTACACAACTCCTATTTGAATCTTCCTCCTTGTTCTTCTCAGGAACATCCCAGGCCAAGATACGAAACTATTCTCCTTCAGAAGAAACAGAGAAAGGAGAAAAAAGTTAAGAAGAAAAAGAAGAAGAAAAAGAACGAGGTAGGAAAGATAACAACCCTTGGGACCACATTTCCACAAAGCCTGACTCCCTAACTCACGACTGAATGCATAATTGAATATGAACAATGTATACATTCCGTTTTTGTAGCTGGGACTGACTGCCAACAAAACCAAGGGAAAGGTATTTTATTGTAAACTATATGCCCCACTTCGCGATCATGCCTCATGGTTACAGTCAGCATAGAGTGGTGCAGGAATGAGTCTTCAAAGGCGCTTTCACACCGAGTACTTTTCCCAGGAATAGTTCCCGGAACTTTTCCCCGGAACTTTTATTTCCCCGGAACTATCTAGTAAATCGCGTTCTTCTTCTGCTTTGGGGCCGCAAACAACTTCACGGCGTATACTGCCACCCGAAGCCCCGGGTAAATCGCCAGAAGCGCCTCCTCATCATTCCACCGATCCCACGTTTTATTTTGTGTTGCCATTAGTTAGTCTCTCTCCGTTGGTGCGCTGGGCTAATGCTAATGCTAATAATGCTAATGCGAGGAAATAAAATGGCGGCGTCACAAAAACTTTTCAGAGTTTTACGGGGCGTGGTTTGCAATTCGCCCAGCCAATCAGAAACCTTTTTCTCCCCAGGAAAGTCCCTGCTCTCTAGCAGGGACTAAAAAGGGGTGAAAAGGTTCCCGAATAAAAATATATTTTTGGTGTGAACGCAACATCCCAGGAACTATCGGAACTATTTCTGGGAAAAGTACGGGAAAAGTACTCCGGTGTGAAAGCACCTCAGGTTCCTTAATCCCAGAGTCAATGGGTTTTTTGAATGTGGTTTTGCATAGAAGCCTGAAATAAGAAGCTGAAGAGATTCTAAAGTTTAGTTAAGTCATTAAGAACGGTGGTTGCTTACAAGTGTCTAATTGAGAATAATTAACGTCATCACGCCGGACATTATCCACCTCTAGTGGTGGTGATGCGAAGTGATTTGACTGTGCGTTGGTTCTTTTATTGTCTGGGAAAAGACAGTATTTTGGTGTTGTTTTTTTAATGTTTTATTGCTTTTTACATTTTTTACAGCAAGGTTACCTCCAATCAGAGTTTGAGGCCCAGTCTTTAGCTCCTGATGCAGCCTTTGACTTTAGTGATAGTGATCATACATTTGTTTATAGTCTATTCAAGGTTCATACGGTCATTAAAAACCTGGAAAAGTCATGGAAATTCAAAATGCAAATTCCAGGCCCTGGAAAGGTTATGGAAAACAATATTTTTCCCAAAGTTTTGGAAAAGTCATGGAAATTTAACTAAAGTTGCATCAAATATAATTTATATTTGAGCTAATCGCTGAAATAGTAATACTATAATGATAATAAATACTGTATCGTATAGTAATGAAACATAAAATGGCATTTAACTGACGAGGTATTTTGCTGGTGAGAGATTTGAGTTGCTTTAGCCTGTAGAAGCTAGTAAGCCTACTATTTGATTTGTTTTAGATAGGCACAACATGTTTCATATGCAGACCTTATTTTCCTGTTCCATGTTAAAATACACCATTTTCAGTGGTACCGCTGAGAAAGAGTAATTTTTTTGGTCATGGAAAATGAGGTAAAGGTCATGGAGAAGTCATTGAAAATCATTGGTGAAAAAGTGTATGAACCCTGTCTATTGTCTGTAGCTGCAAAGACATGGGAGGGTCAACACAGAGGACTGACATGTGGAACTGTATTTGCATGTTTCTGCATAATGTGTGTGTGTGTGTGTGTGTGTGTGTGTGTGTGTGTGTGTGTGTGTGTGTGTGTGTGTGTGTGTGTGTGTGTGTGTGTGTGTGTGTGTGTGTGTGTGTGTGTGTGTGTGTGTGTGTGTGTGTGTGTGTGTGTGTGTGTGTGTGTGTGTGTGTGTGTGTGTGTGTGTGTGTGTGTGTGTGTGTGTGTGTGTGTGTGTGAAACCTGTCCCTCTGTCTTGCAGCCAGAGAAGCAGGAGGATGGGGCAGTTACAGGGAAGGACAGATGGAGACAGAAACTACTGTCTGCCATGGCTGCAGGAATACCGGTAACCCCTCCTCTCCTCTCCTCTCCCCCCTGCCTCGCCTTCCTCTTCCTCCTTCCTTCGTCGTCCTCTTCCTCTTCTCCAACCTTTTCCCTGTCCTCTCCTCTGTTTTCCGCCTGCAGGCCGCTGCCAATCTGTCCTTCTCTTCCTGTCCCATCTTCTGGCTTCTACTGTCTCAACTCCTCAGGTATTTCTTTGGATGTTAATCCAGATATCTGATGGTCACAGTCAATTCATATGTGAAGTGTCTTTGTGGGATTTAAAGCATTACAGACCTGTTTTTCATAGTCGAAGTTGACTGAAGGAGTTTCTCTAGTGTGTGAGGTGGAAATGACATCCATAAAATGAATAGTTTTATTTTTTAATTTCGCTTAGGTCTTCAAAAATGTATAATTTTGTGACAGTATTTTCTGTGATGCATGTCTCATTTATGGAGGAAACTTATCTATGTGTACTTACTAAAGCAGTGCCTAGTTTTGGGAAACTATTGAACTTTTAAAAATAACAATTTCTCTTGGAGATGCTGTTAAATATTTAATTCAAATAAGTCATTTACAGAAATTATGAGTCAGGTTTCTTCACTCCTCAAACATTTGTAACTTATCACATTAATACCATCTTTATGTACACCTAAATGAAATACTCGTCATTCAATTATGTCATTACAACCTGCAATAACAAGTCAATTTGTTTGCTTTGGAAAATGTCTATATAATGTCATGCACCTCGAGCCTATTCTCTGTTGAGCTTTTACAGCGTTTAAGACATGAAAAGAGACAAAGAGCACGACAGAGACAGAAACAAAGAGAGAGAGAGAGACTGGGAGAAGGAGAAAGGAATGAGTGGGAGTGATGAATGCTGGGCAGGAAGCCAGCGGTAATATTAGAGAACGTCACTATGGCGACAGAAATTCTCTCTTACACACACTTCTGATGTGTTACCTGGGACATTGTGTGAGCTGTAGGATCAAGACTTTAGCAATAGGACTGGATTTCCTTTCATTTATTGCCACCAAGACACATAATTATCTGATATGTGTTGTTCTCTCCTGGTTGTGGGGTTTCCCTCCCGTTATATACGTCTTTGATTTGAGCAAAGGTTAAAAACAAGCCTCACCTCGTCTATTGAGGCTCAAAAACTGACATCCATAGAAAAGTTAGATCTCGTATTGAACCCAGATCTAGCACATCAATAATGGGCATGCAGATACTATTTAAGCTGCCCATACTTCAAATGATTCCAGTTAATTTGATCAACAAGTTGTGATAAGTGTGTGTACTATGAGACAAGCAGGGTCTGGACACAAGTAGAGAAAGAGAGGGAAGGGGAGGACGAGCAGACTGACCTACAGAATAAAGACATGAGTTGAGCAGGGCTTTCCTCAACGGATGTAACATGCCAAATATAACACCTGACCCATTTACTACTACTACACACAAATTATCAAGGTTTTTGTGTCCTCCAATAGTTCCAACTCTTAGGTTTATTAACCCTAACCATATGTATAGAAAAGGTGTGTTACCTAAAATGAGTAATCTTTCATGAACAGAATGAATAGAAAAGTGTTTGTTGTGTATATTTATATTTATTAAGGAGCCTTGTCAGAGTAGGATTCATGTATCATCTCAGCACGATTTGGAACATCATGTTTCATCAGCACATGGAAACTGTTAAAGAGATGTTACAGCAAGATTAATAAGCTGTTCTGGAACTCTGCAATTCCTTCTGGCAAGACATTTTTATATAAAGTTTGTAGAGATTTACTACTGCCATTTACAGGTTCAGTTAAATTGGTTATTTTATTCAAAATCGTAACAGATGTTGAGGACAGATGCAGAGTCGAGGTGAACTGAGGAGAAGTGGTTATGATCTGAACATTCCTCATGTGTTTTGGGTTTGCACATGCTGGAATATATTGATATTTGACCTGGAGTAGGCTGCACTGTGCCACTGTTTCCACAAGATGGGGCTGTTGTCTTGCCTTGTCATTACCTTTTGGGAAGATGTCCAGACTTTAAGCATCGTGTGTGTGTGTGTGTGTGTGGATCACCTTATAGGTCTAGACACAGCAGAATGACTGCAAAATACATCACTTAGGCCTGCTGCTTTCATTGACTTCTTGTTTATACTCACTAAATATGACTGTATTAATCAACGCTTGTGTACAGTGACAACTTTTGAACAGAAATTCCCATATTCGTGCCTGGAAATGAAATCATGTGTTCCATGGAGACTGTGAGAAGGTCCATTGTGCTCCTGTGTGTCTTTGTTGAAAACATGGGAAATGCCTATGGAGGAACTGAGATACACGCTTATTAACTCACCATTCAGTCAATGGATAAACACTGTAGACTTTTCTTCTCTTTTATGATTTGTCAGTGAGCGACATCACAGATTTGGCCTTTATAAAAGTGTTGGATAACATCCCCTGTTTCTGCTGTGCTTCCTGTCAGGCTGCCATTGAGAAGCTGACATTGAAAGACCGTCTTCCTGGATACTTCATCAACGTTTCCTCTATCCTCTTTATGGTAAGAACATAGAATCAGGTTATTGCTCAACACAGGATCATCCTTTTCTGACTGTACATGGACGAAAGCACTTTAAATAGAAAAATAAACATACAGTATATGACATGTTACTGTACATTAATGACTGACCTACTTGTATGTGTTTCTGAAATATTAATTCCAGGCTCTGCACTGTCAGTATCAGATAAATACGGTCCAGTAATGACTTATTTATTTTCTTTCTTTGCTCCAGTTCGGCTTGACGTTTTCAGCAGTTTTCGGCGTCATCGTCTACCGCATCACGGTGTCGGCCCTGATGGCGATGAGCCCCGACCCGGAGACCAAGTCCAATGTTCGGGTGACGGTGACGGCCACCGCGGTCATCATCAACCTGGTGGTCATTCTGATCCTGGATGAGATCTACGGCGCTGTGGCCCTGTGGCTGACTGAGCTGGGTACGGATACACATCCTGCCCAATGCGGTTTACCTCCTGAAAACACAAACTAACCAAGATCAAACAATGCTAAGATGAAATGTCACTATCAGATTATCAAGGTATTTCCATGTAGGGTAAAGAAAGGCTGCTGTTATTATGAGAGAGTATACCTAACTTTTTTCATCTTTAGGAATATGCCATCTTTAAAAAAATACTTTTAGAACATATCTTACTAAAATCAATTATATTTCCACTACATTTAGCCTGTTTCCTATTTTTACTGGATACTAATGGGACTCAGAGGTTAACATAATCATACAGTATACATGATAACGTGTTTCAAATGTAGAGATGGCTCAAGCATCATTGTAACAGTCAGCAGATGTACATGTGATAATATTCATAGTCATACTCGTGTGTGTGTGTGTGTGTGTGTGTGTGTGTGTGTGTGTGTGTGTGTGTGTGTGTGTGTGTGTGTGTGTGTGTGTGTGGAGGACAGTTTAATTAAACTTTTATGTTTGCATGCTTCAGTCATCCCATCAGTCTTCCCAGGAGGTTATAATCATGTCTACATCTACATCCATATTCAGAACCTCTAAAGTAGAGGACAAGAATGGGAAGAAGTGTGTGTGTGTGTGTGTTGTGTGTGTGTGTGGTGTGTGTGTGTGTGTGTGTGTGTGTGTGTGTGTGTGTGTGTGTGTGTGGGTGTGTGTGTGTGTGTGTGTGGTGTGTGTGTGGTACTTTAACCTACTTCCAGCACAGTGATTATGTTATGACTCAAACTGACACACACTTAATGCTCTGTTGGTATTTTCCTGGACCTAAAACCATACTGTAGAAATCATTTAACATCTATGTACTTAAAAACAAATTGTGTTCGTTTCTCCTTAAACATTCCCTCCAGCCCCCTAACTGTCCTTTCCAAACCAGATCATACCAAATCTCTTTCACTTCTCCTGTTTTCAGAGATTCCCAAAACAGAAACCCACTTTGAGGAGCGTCTCATCCTGAAGGCCTTCTTGCTGAAATTCATGAACGCATACGCACCCATCTTCTACGTGGCTTTCTTCAAGGGGCGGTACGTCCTGCATGAGCGTGTGAATCACTTACCTTTGAAAAACATGTATTCCTCCAAAAGCGTCTCATGTGCTTCTTTCACATGACTAATTGAAGCTTCTCAATCTTTGTTGTGCGTGTGTGGGTGTTTACTCGCAGGTTTGCTGGTCGTCCCGGAAATTACGTGTACGTCTTCAATGATTATCGGATGGAAGAGGTTTGTTATCCCACTTTATATATTTGTTCTTCTCTGGCCTAACACATAACAAGCTCATGGATCAGTGTGTGTGTCCCTACAGTGTGCACCTGGAGGCTGCCTCATCGAGCTGTGCATCCAGCTCAGCATCATCATGCTGGGGAAGCAGCTCATCCAGAACAACATCTTTGAGATTGGCATCCCGTAAGTAAGCTGTACACACACCTCTCTTGCCCCTTTCACACCGGCGCTTTTCCAGCTCGAGCTGTTATTATAGCAGCTATCGGATGGAATTAATACATGGGCTGTACAGGTTGTCATGTCCGACTATCACAAGTAGAATCATAATGAAAAACATGCCGGTAAAATGTGCCTGTAGAAAACGGCTTAGCAAGTAGTCAGTTTAGCTTCGGTTGCTATGCTAACATCACCCATGTTATACCAGAGAAACTTTCATAACAGCTTTGTGATGCCAAACAGCGTCAATTCAGACTGACACACATTCACTTAAAGGGAACTGGGGATATGTATCAGCTGCTTGTGTGACAGTCAGACAGTGAATACTTTAGAGCCGTGTGAGCTAACCCGGAGCTAACGGGAAAATAAACTCCCGTGGAAGAGCAGCCAGCACTGCAGCGGTCGGTAAATGCCGCTGAAACACATTAATAAACAATGAACCACGGCACTCTGGAGAAAAGTATAAGGTTGGAGAAGTCGTTATTTAATTTAATCTGGCTTTGTATGATTAAAAGCAACACGATCATCGACCCGTTGTTGTTGTGGGAGAAAATCAGCGACGTAAACTGTGACGTCATGACGCAGCAGCGGCAGCTCTGGGCGGTGTGAACAGAGCGGGAGCTGAAAAGGGAAACCGGAGCTGAACTAGAAAAGCTGTAGCTAGGAGCTAGAAAGGGAAAAGCGCTGGTGTGAAAGCCGCATCTGTGTGCTCACTACTCATCTGTAGGCATGGGAAAGAAGAGCAAAGAACACAGTGTGGTATTTTTTATGATGTGTCAGTGACTCACATACACACATGTTTCCCTTTCTCGCCTTAATAACATTCCTCCAAAGCCTGTACAGGGCTACTTTCTCATCTCTCATCTCTCATCTCAGTTTTAACATGCAAATCCCAAAGGTCAGAGGTCGGCTCTGTTTACAACAACTATCACCACAGAGATTCCTTTTGACATCAGGCTGATCTGTTACTGTTGCTGTCAGCTCCACCTGACCTCCTGACTCTGCTTTCTTAATGACAGCACATACCATGATATCATCTATGTAACATCTGTTCCACACATGCATCTTCTTAAAATCTCTCACACCTGCGGCCCCCCAGTAAAACCACAGTCTGTAAAAGTGGGCCTGTTTTACGAGGTAGTGCATTTGAGGTTTTCAAAGGTTTAATGTTATGCACTTAACCTTAAATGCTCTTGTCTAAGCATGCAAGAGATTTTAATGTGTCCATTAAAAAAAAGTAAGAGGACCCCACAACCTCCCAGGTATGACTGTTGTCCGCCTTATTATTAAAATACGTAAAGAAAGTGGATATTTTTTAATCTGATCAATAACTTAATTCAAATTGTGCATAAAACCTCAGTAGAAACTTAAATGTAAAATAAAGGACAATCAGTCCAGTCCTACCTTAAACAAATTAGACTCAGCAAGACTGCTATACAATAGGAATTAACTTCTCTTAAAGTAATATTGTCAAAAATACATTTTGGCAGACAGCAATGCAACAAAGTGGCTGTTTGAAATCAGGAAGGCAATCAAAAGAAGATACATGTCACAGTTCACAGTTTATATTTGATGTATCTACTGTATCTTTATATTTGTACTTGTCCTCTCCTCCCCCTATATCTGTGTCTTGTCCTGACAGGAAGTTGAAGAAGTTGGTGCGTGCGATAAAGGATAAAGGATCGGCGGAGAAGAAGATGGAGGAGGAGAGGCCTCCTCAGCAGTGGAACCTGGACTACGCCCTCGCTCCCTTTGAAGGCCTCACGCCAGAGTACATGGAGATGAGTGAGTTCCACACACAGTATGCCTGACTGCGGTCATAAGAAAGCAACACTGCTTAGCAATCAGTGTTGAAGCAGCCCTGTTGTCCTTTTTGGGCTTTCCCCTTTACTGTCGAGTGCTATATAGGTTTCGGTGCATGTAAAGGGTCTGCAAAAGCATCCCAAACAGTTTCCCCCCCCCCCTGCCTGAAAAGCCTCAACAGCAACATTTGAGGGGGGTCTCAAATTATAATATTTATTTGTCACTTGCAATGGTCATTCAAATGTTTTTAAGCTTACTACTGTATGTCCAGTATTCATAACTCAAAACATTTATTCACAAATATCTTCTATTTTGGCTGGCAAAAGCATTTCCTCGCATATAATCGAAAACAGACGGCTCTTTAACGGTCGCGTATTCATTCATTCATATGAACGTCAGAATATAGATTTATTTGACGGCACCCCTGAAGACGCCAGACGGCTCCCCGGGTTGAGTAACGCTGCTATAGACTACTGATTGTCTTGGCTTGCATCCATGACATATTGTATAGGCCTACTGCATATTGAGAAATCTTCGACCGGTATATTGTGCAATAAACGGGAGATGGGGACCCCCCCCGATTATTGATGGGTATTTCGCACACTGTAAATTAGCATAGATTATTTCTACTATTACGTGGATTTCTGTTTGTTCTTCAGCATTTAAATGAAGATGCTGCTCATCTGTGTCTATGCATCCACACAGGTGTAACAAAAGAGTTATGAAACTGATGATGTCTATAATGTGCTTAAAAGATAAATGTATGGATGACAGATTGTGGCATGACCACACGGCTAGATATTTCTGAGCATTTCTGCAGCTCAATGGAGTCAAAGTGCCGCAGCTGTTCTGCCAACATGCAGCTACAAGCCTGCCTTTAGAAAACTGGCAACATCTGTATGTGAAGGATTGTATGGCAGTAAAACTGAGATCAAAGCTGTAAAAAAAAATTGTTTAATATCAATTGAAGTTATTATTGAGTACATTTGATATGTTCTGCTTCGAAAATGTTCTCCTATACGTATAGGCTTCAGGAAAATCTACAGACTCATTGCTGTAGAAATATCTGCACTATAGGGGCAAAAGACTGGAATAATCTTCATATTCACTTCAGTTAGCTTCCTCCCAAGTTTAGAAAAGTCTACAGAGGTTAGTGTTGTTTTTACCTTTGATATTGTTGTGATCTGATAACGTGGAGATTTCATGAGATATTGAGTGAGGACAGAGAGAGAGAGAGAAACAGCAAAGAAAAGCGAGCCAATGTGACTGCAGGGCACAGCGAGGAATGTAAGAAATGCCTGAGCTCAACATGCAAATACACACTCACACAGAGCTGCTAGATGCTTTACTCCTTTATTATTAGTCTGTGTCCTTTCCTTTCCTCTAACTGTGTGTTGCATTTAGGCATGTATCTGTGAGAATGTGTGTGTGTGTGTGCCTCGAACCCGCCAACCTCGGCTCAGGTACATAGCGAGGTTATTCTAAGCTTGCCCTCTAGCGCCCGCCGCTCCGCTGTCGTATTTTCTTCCTCGCCGCTCTTTGTCTCCGCATGGCGTCCTGAGGTGAAGCCGTCAGTCTCGGGCTCGCTGGAAACCCCCGTTCCCACACTGCTAAAGTTCCACTGATTCAGGGTGTACATTAGCCCAAGTCAGGCAAACTGCCTTGTCTTTCTCAAGTTTCCTCTCCACATTCTTAGGAAGCAGGTGGATGTTGTGCGATCATTTGTTGAAAGTTTATGATGTGATAAAGCTTATCTTTAAGTATTCTTGCAGAAAAGTGGAAGGAAAACATCCGTAATCTACCTTTAGGTATTTTATTCACTTTGTATGTGTGTATGTATTTTTGCCCTAAATTCACCAACAGTTTATATTGCATAATGCCTGGAATGGAATTGAACAAGACAACGAAATGTGCCTAGTGTAGGTAATCAACTGGGGAGGTTTAATGGTGATATTAAAAGCCATGCAAAATCCACTTTTTCATGTCTTGTATACATCACCATGTGTCCCCTCTGTGTAAAGAGATTCTGAAAGTTTCAGGAAAAAAAGATTCTCTCTCTTTTTGTCCTGATCCATTTATATAAAAACGTGTCTGAAAATGAGCTGATCAGATTTTGGACACTTTATGATGTCATAACGATTTTCTGGCTTGTGTAACCATTAGCCAATCACCAACCAAGGTAACCCCCCCCACCCACCTTATCACCTGAATCTCCTCCTAGAGCACCATTGTGTTCTTTTTAACCAAATATCTCTCAGAGGGGCGTGGGGAGTGGCTCCTTATTTTCATCTAAAGTAACAGACACAGAATCAGCCCTTTTGAAACAGGGGATTATGGGATGCTACAATGCATGATCTGTTTGGTGTTTTAGCGAAACACTTCAGAAACAGGTTTTGTATGTATCTGAGACCTATAATATATTGATGAAAAACAGTATAATAGGGGACCTTTAAACTTTGACCCTTAGGACCTGTAGTGTCTTCCATCTCTGATCAGCCATCTTGATCTCTGGGCCTCTGACTGAATCTTCTCAGAGCTGCCTCTCTGCAGATGACCTCTGACGGCCTCTCTGTGGCCGTAGGGAAGCTGGAAGCCCGGACAAGTCCTTTAAGGCACTGCTTTCGTTGTTATTGAACTACTATTTCATTTGGCGGTAGTAAGCGAGGTAGCTGCTGCAAACAGCCCACAGAGCTAATATCCAGGGTTTGTCGGAATGCCTGTGATGTAATGTACAATCAAATCAGCTTTAGCTTTAATAAATAGTCAAGGATGTTGTGTCTCTAGGTTATCTAATCAGACTGTCTTACATAACACATACACGAAGTTCCACACACTGCTGAATCATAAAAAGTCCCAGTTTAGCTGGTGCGGTGGAGGGCCTTAAAAGGCATCATCTGAAGCACTGAGCGAGTCTGGACACAGTCTGACTCTGGACAGACGGACCACCGCTTACGACCGTCAGTCTGACAGCGTCTTAGTGGCGCTTTCAATAGATTTAATTCTCACGTTAGCCTCTGTTATGCTAAAGAATAGCAGTAATGGCTTTTTTTTTCAAGAGGAAGCTTGAACAGTAGTGTTGCTTGAAGAAACACAGGAAGTAAGTCATCTCCTACAGTACATAGCATTGGTAATTTAGCAGCTCTTCTCACTTTGTTATTTTCCACGTACCACAGCATAAAGACATGCATTGCAGTGTGCCACATTGCATTTCTTGGCTACGTATCAAATAAAATACATTTTCTTTTTATTAAAGCAAACAATAGCATTTTACTCTGGATTCACGGTGTATACAATTAAAGGAATGCTTCTAAATCTGACAGAGCTGGTGTTATTGCTGTGGATTTGGCACCCATCCGGCCATTTTGGCTCCATGTGCCACTGAGCACCTTATACAGGAATGAGCGCCTCCAACACTGTATCCAGTTCTCTTTATACATCCGTTGCTTACTCGCATTGCACATTATGAATGGACAAAATAGTACATCCTGGTACTTTCAGCATACTGCATTTCATATCTATTGGGAAAAAACAAAACATTTTCAGCCACACTAATTTGTACTGTATAGTATGTGTGCCGTAAACTGACATTTTCAAATATGTGTCTTAATGCAATTAAGCGTATTCAGTCTGTGAACATAGTCCTATCAATTGAATTAGAGCTCAGTGTTCACATGAGTTTCACCTGACTCATATTACTGCCGTCAGCACATTATGATTGTTTTGTTGGTGAAATAACTGCAGCCTGTGTTAAGCAAAGAAAATACACCTCAAGCAGTTGATTGTAACATATTTTTTATCATATGATAACTGCCACCTCTTATTTCTATACGTACTCTAAACACTTTTTTCATTATCCTCCAATTCTCCCACGCTATGATCTCTTATTTCTATTTTAACAGCAGACAGGATGTTACAACAAATATCATAATACTGGATTATATAATTCAATATCATCACGTTATTCAAAACTCTCCCATCTGATGTGGACACCACTGGAGTTTAATGTGAACTCTCATTTTGAGGTAGTGGTAGACGCTTTACTGGACCGTGTTGCGGGAATAAAATGGATTTCCCCCTTGAACAACTTCTCTTTTAACAATCTCTGCGACTACTGAGGACCCTTTTCAGATGGCCTTACTCAAAATAGCCTCACTGATATGTGCTTTTAGATAAAAATGGACAAAGAGTCATTTAAGAAACAAACACTGCCGCTGTCTACGAATTCTGCTGCGAGGCAGTTTGGCAGATAAGGAAACATTTTGTAATGTTTGCAGAAGTAGACATCCATGATACTATGATGTGAACCTCACACGCATCAGATTTTTGTCTGCATTAAACTGCAGTCAAACACATGAATGAAGTCTTTATTAAATCTGTGCCCTGCGGTACAAAATATATCATTCGTTATCTTTATGTCCATCATAAAGAGATGTCAATTCTAGCAATGGAATTTTCTATGAGTAATGTGGCGCTAGTGTCTATGAGGACTCCAGCAGCTATGGGATGATGAGAAACAATGGGCCTTTTGCGGGACGCAACATAAGAAAATATTTCCTCTTATTTGAGTTTGTATCCACAATGTGTTCCTCAACACTCATTAATTTGCGAGAGAGATATTTGCGAGTTGCATAAGAACTGGTAAGATAGCAGGGTTTCCCACATAGACTTTACTTGGGCGGGCCGACCAGGTAGGCTATATTAACGGCCGCCAAAGTATAATTCGCGAGCCATTTAGGTCGATTTTTTTTATCCGTCCGCAAGCACGACGGCATCTGCGATCCCTCGCTCTACCCCTCGCTATCGCGTGAAGGGTCTGCTTTATGCGCTCTGCACAGTAACCCCGCTGCGAGGCTCTGGCGAACAGTTCATGAGCGTGCTCACTAGCGCACCACCCCCTATATATCTGAGACCTATAATATATTGATGAAAAACAGTATAATAGGGGACCTTTAAATTCCCCTAAACCAATGCTGGCACCACACCTTGTTAAATATAAAACTTGTATACTGTATATGACAGGCTTATTGTACATCCACTCGGACTAAATACCTAAAATGACCTCATCAGTGGATGTTTATAACATGTTTGATGACTGTGTCTCTCTTTTCTCCAGTCATCCAGTTTGGTTTCGTCTCTCTGTTCGTGGCTTCGTTCCCTCTCGCTCCGCTCTTTGCTCTACTGAACAACGTCATCGAGATCCGACTGGATGCCAAGAAATTTGTTACGGAGCTACGCAGGCCGGTTGCCGTACGTGCTAAAGACATCGGTGAGTGCTGTGACACATGTAACCTTCTCATAAATACTGTAAGTCTCCCTCATATATAGAGTTCACATAGAGATAGAGTACATATGCTTCTGCAGATACTGACAGCTGATCTAATCTCCAGCCCAATTGTTTTATTTGTCCAGTTGTAGTGAAATTCCTTGCATTTTAGAAGTCTGCAGAACTAATAACATTCCCATCCACCTCATCTGTACTGTGTGTTGAGTGCTAATATGAAAATATGAGCTTTCTAATGCGGTAAGAACAATGCGGTGAACAAGGTAAACATATACCTGCTTAACATCAGCTGGCATTTTAGCATGTTAGCATTACAACTAGTTTGCTGTGGACACTTACCCTAAAAAGAGATCTGCAGAAACGTGTGCCAATAAAACACCATCGAATGACGTTCTATGCACTGAACAAAGCTGTCTTAATCACAATGTATTTTAAGATATATAATGGAGGCAGCAATTGATTTAAACTAACAGCAATCTAATGAACAGATACACTGGAGAATGATATTAGTTATGTAAACAGGAAGTGAAATATTAAGTGCATGCTTCATGTAGAGTTTGAAAACTAAACTTTAAAAAAAAAACGAAACTTTTAAACTAAATTAAGTTTGATTGGATTGCTTTCAGAAACCCATGTTGCAACTGCACTTATACAGATCTGTGTGTTTTACCGCTTCTACTTCTTATCTCTCGAACCTCTCTCTCTGTCTCTCTCTTTTATTTATTTTTATTCTATAGGCATATGGTACAACATACTGAGTGGAATGGGAAAATTCTCAGTCATTATAAATGTAAGTATTAATGCAATGTAATGCATTCTATATCTGCTCGTTGAATTAGTGATGCAGACAGATATATATCTACAGGAAATGCATCAACGCAGGTTCATAATGTGACTGTTTATGGTCCCCCATAAGGCCGCTCTCTAGCAGCCTCTCTGTGCAGTTTAAATTGAGTCACCACGTCAGATTTAGGTGGAAGTCCAAGGATTAACTTTACATCACAAAGCCAGTTATAGTCATGAGGGGGGTTACTCAGCATTAATGTATTCTGTGGAATAAATTATTCTGTGTCTCATTGAGTTATGGTTAGCTACGATTGTTATACCATGACTAGGCAAAATGTTCCTGAGAAGTACTTTCAATAATAAAAAAAAACTTTCTTTTATAAGTACAAATAAGTGAGTTTTAATATTTCAAGTAAATGTACAACCTGTAAATGATTTCAAATGATCTAGACTTTTTTAGATTAACTTTGTTGTACTTTTTCTAAGTTGCTTTAGTTAACCAAACTGGATTTTGAAGAGCTTTTAAGTAGCTTCCACAACATTGGCTTTGGTATATTTAACATTTTCTTCGTAAAAGAAAAATATGTCTACATTTCAATGCCATTACATAATACTGAAGTGCCTTTATTCAGTATTAATGGAAGAAAGCTCAGTTTACTCTCAGGCATCACACTCATTGGTAAACAAAGATTGCATAACACAACAGTGCCGTGCCACCGACCTCAGACTTCTCTGCAGGAATATATTTCGACTCGTTATCCGGCTTTCTTCAGGTTTGCTGCGTGTGAGCATTGTACATACTTGCTAACACTAAATTATCCATGGCTGACTATGATAGCAGTAGATATTAAATAAGAGATTAAACGCTTGTTTGCTCTGAAATATTCTTCTTCTTCTTGACCTTGTCAACATGTTTGTGCACTCAGGAAAGTCCTGCTAGAGATTTGTCTTTGGCTAGCGAGCTAAATCCTATTCAGTTTACTTTTAATACCAAAGAGATTTCTGTAGGATTTGAGAAGCAAGCAGCTGGACCTTTTATTTATTCTAGAGCTATAGGGCATTGGACACATATACAAAAACCTAAGCTGCCTCAAGAGCTTCAAGGCGATGGAAAACCGGGAGCAGAATTCCGTATGTATGTCGTAACAGTTCTACAGACCTAATCTCAGAATGTAAAGAGAACTAGACTTTAAAACATCTGAAAATAACTGAAAATCACTTGCTGCAGATGCACATGTTTTGCTGGATGTAAAGTGTTATGTCATATATCTTTTCCTTATCTTTCTCTCTGCAGGCCTTTGTGATCTCCTTCACGTCAGACTTCATCCCTCGGCTGGTTTACCAGTACATGTTCAGTGAGACCGGCACCATGCACGGCTTCATCGACCACACGCTCTCCTACTTCAACGTGTCAAATTTTAAACACGGCACGGCACCGCAGAACATAGAGCAAGCCGACATCACCGTCTGCCGGTAAAAACACACACAAAGACACACAAACATGTGGATTTGTTTCCTTTTGCTGCCATTGATCTAATTGTACGTTCTAGGAAACAGTTAAGCCAATTCATCTATATTTAGAGATCTATCAGAGAAATTAAGTTTGGGGTATTTTGTAAGTGGATCAAACCAATCTGTCATAGACCTTAACAAATCAATAACCCTTCAGTATCAACAACCAACAGCTGCTAATATAGAGGCTTATTTCAAGGCTAATATCCATTCAATCGGACAGAAAGATGTCTCTGTTTCCTTCTGGGTTCATGGAGTCTATCTCGATGTAAGATACCAAGACGCTTAAAGGGAGTTTACGGCAAATGTAGCCATCAGCATTCAATACGTACAATAACATATCATCTGCATAGAGCATCATATTCATTGAGGTGTAAATAAAGTCGAGATGATGCATTTTATGAGTATTCTTCAGTGATAGGACACTTTTAGGAACCATAATTAAATGACCACAGGTGATAAAATTGTCGATGGCCAACAGACTTTTCCCTTATCTAGCTAATAAACTGCATCAGTCTGAGTTTTACGGGGCGGGGTGATGATTTTTCACATTTAGAAATACAGTGCACTATTGTCTCATCTCCATCTTTCACTCATGCCAGTGGCAAGCATCGCTTTCATAACATCAATATAAGGCGTGGAAGAAAAGGTCATGGATGCCGGCGCCCACAGACTGAGGTCCGTCTGCTGTTACATAAGACAGCTAATCATTACATTGCAAGAATACAGTCTTTGTGCCAAAGTGGTGTGGTACGTCACGCCCAAGAACGGCCACATACTGGATGCCGTTGAACGCCTATAGGCATGAATGCGGCTGGAGGATGTTCAAAGAAGGCTGTGAGTGTCTGCAGTGTGTGTAGGGCTCAATAGTGTGTGTGCAGATGGTGATTTAGCTGATTAAGCCTAATGACTGAACTAATGTAATTTAAAGTATTTTAGATGCTACAGACAACTCTTTTTTTCTTTTTGACTCAGTTCATTTAAGGAACTCCTGGATGAATGAATAAATGGAGAGAAGAGAGAAGCTTTCATTAAAAGGAAGATGGGATAGCAAGAGTGGAAAGATGTAGATATATAAGAGAGGAAAGGATGAGTAGAGGCACTGTAGTCGGATGGATGGTGTGACAGAGGCCAACCACAAAGGTATTAAATCTTTAATTACATTCAAAAACGGGGATGTGAGGAAGTAAAAGGCATTTTTACTGCGTCAGTGGGCAGAGCATCACTAGATGATGGCTATTTAAAAATGTGGGTAAACTATAAAATGTCAGCGATGTTTCAGAATATTTCCATAAAATAATTATCTTAAAAGGCCTAATGAAATACAGCTAAATCAATTATACAATTACTTAGATATATTACTGATACACTTCATCACTATGACAGTAATAACTAGGACTCAGCAGCCTCTGGTATTTTAGCAACGTGATACTGAATAAGTGTAAATGTGAATAAACCGTTATATAACACCTGGTGTGTTATCCCCTGCTGTCTACCTCCTTTAAAAAAACAAAAAACATTTAGTCTATTGAATAAAACACTACACAGCTGGACACACTTTATCCCTTTTCCTTTGCTGAGCTCACTTGTTCACTCTTTAAAAGGACATAAGGAAAGAGAAAACATCATGGATTGTTCTTGCTTTTTAAGAGTTTTACCTTGTTTTCCTCACAGCATATGGACTGATTTTAGTGGTCTCACTGTGCTATAAAAGGGAAAATAAAAATAGTTGTTCCAGGTCCCTGCCCCTGCTATTGTTTATTAGTCCCGGCAGTCATGTGGGAGACCTTCCTGTATTTTCTCTCTGTACTCCTGACATCTGACGGCAGTTAGCCTTCAATCAAATTGTACTTAGCCTGTGATTCACAGGAAAAAAAGAACAAAGACAAAAACATAAACTCAAGGTCAATAAAAACAAGGGACAGGAAGTATTCAATCATGTCTTCTCATGTGTTCCAGGAAAACATGATACAAGTATCGGGAAAGCAGCACTCTTTAGCTTCCACCTGCTTAACATCAAGACAGTGCTTGGTCCCTGAGCTGACAGGAAGTGGGCTGCAGTTAAACTTGTATCACCTGGAAGTCAAGTGATAGCCAAGGAATAAAGTCATGGATTATAACGTAATTTCTCTCTTTCATTCCTGCAGTTGAGATGTCATGATGATCAAGATTCCTCATGGTCCTAAACTGTGTATCCAATCAGTTTTATTCAGTTTTACTGCACATGGAGACCACACATATTTAAGAGTAAAGCAGCTATGGTTACTTTATTGATCCCTCCTGACTATGAAGTCCAACATAAGGCTATTGTAAGTTTAATTTTGTCAAATTTGAACTCTGAAATTAAAGGGGACCTATCATGCAAAATGCACTTTTGTACGTCTTTTATACATGAATATGTGTCCCCGGTGTTCCAGGGAACTCACCAAGTGTCAGAAAACACAACCCTCTCTATTGTCCTCCATACCCAAATCTCTAAAAAAGGGGCTGCAACGGATCTGATAAAAACTGATCCAGATTTGAACACTGTCCTGACGTCAGGACAGTGGCGCTACGGCTATTGGGCCAACTCCACCAATCAGGAAGAGACAGCCACGGCCATTGCCGTTCGAAAGCGCTGGAGACGCTGTAGTACATATGCCAGGCCTGTAGATGGTGCTGTTCTCACAGAATCAGCCCTTGCAAAAACAGAGCTAAAAAATGTCAAATTGAGCAAAATGAGGCATGGCTAAAATGCATGATCTGTTTGGTATTTTGAAAAAAAAAAAGTATAAATATGCCTTATATAGGTATGGTCCTACACTATATTATTCAAATATAGCATGATAGGTCCACTTTAAATTAGTTTGTTACTTGACTGCGACCTTAATCTGTCAAAGACCAATCTGGTACATGATGGATTGAACATGTGTTCTTCTCTTGTTTCTGTATGTCTGTATTTTGCCAAGTAATAAATTGAAGAGGGATGGAAGTGGTTTGGGTAAAGGTTAGCAGAATGCCAGGCCTGATGTCACTATTCTCCTCGGGGACAGGGAAACAAGAAGAAAAACAGAAAGGAGACAAAGCACATATTAAGAAAGAAACGAAAGATACTTTTGTTTCTGTGTGACCGGAGTTAGCAGTAGTGGAATGTAACAAAGTACACAAACTCAAGTATTGAATTTAAGTATTATTTTTACATATTTTACTTGAGTATTTCCATTTAATGCAACATGTACTTTTACTCCACTTCATTTTGGAGGCAAGTTTTGTGCTTTTTATTCCATTACATGTATTAAGCACTCGAAGTTACTGGCTACTTTGTACATATGAAAACACATGATTTCATTTTTAATATAGACAGTAATTTAAAGTTACTAAAATTGGCTCCAGTTTGACAAACTACATGTATTGAATAATATCATTTTATAACACTGTAAAAGAGTACTTTCACTTTTGATAAACAAAGTACTTTTTACTGATAATACCTCTGTACTTCTACTAAAGTAACAGTTTAAATTCAAAATGTATACTTGTATTGGAGGAATTTTAAGAACATAGTGATTCTAGTTTTACTCAATTTAAGGACCTGAGTATTATTCCCACCAGTGTGATTGTGTGTGTGTCAATGTGGGGGAACACACAGGTTTTCAAGTCTCTCACACACTAACTATAATCTCATTATGAAAGAATATTGAGCTGCGCATTATAACCAAACATGGAGCGAGTAGAGGAAGAGGAGAAGCATTTCTTTGATACCATTTTATGTTTGATTCCACCCAGGCAGCTCAGTTAAATGAGTGACAGGAGGGAGGTCTCACAGCTGAGTTCACGTTGGAAGTTGAACTACTACGAAATACTGTAAAACAGAGGGAAAGATGAACAGATCAAAGATCAGAGAGCGGGAGAGAAAGCTGAGTCTCACGGGCAGCATTCCTCACTCATGACTGTATAAGGAGAAGGAATCAGACACCATAAGAGCCTGCTTGCACACGCACGCTCACACACAATGCACACACACATTTCATCCTCTATACTGCTGCTCAAGTGCTGTGAGACACTCATTCATTCATCATCGCTTCACAGCAATTTGTTCGCGTGTGTGTGGGTGTGTTTGAGGGGTGGTTAAATGATTAAAACTTTGATCTGATTCATCGCATTACAATTTTTTAGTGTGATGCGCGTTTCCTGCATTGCTGCTTCAAATTCTTTTTTGAAACATTGTTAATTGGGTTTTTGCAATGTAATACAGTTGATTGACATGTATTGATAGAGTACATCAGAGCATGTACTGTATCAAAAGTAGGAAGACAAATATTAACTCTTCAATACAATAATAAAGCAACATTTGTAATTTTCGAATTATTTAGAACATTTTAAATATTTTATTAAAGGGGCCCTTATATGCTTTTGATTGATTTTGTCCATGAAGACTGCTATAAATATAGCTTGAGTTCCTCATGAGGCTGATCTTTGTCTATGAATGTCTACGATGTCTTCTGTACATTTAGTGGTTGGGAGTATGCATTTTTCTGCTCAAAGATGTTATCTGGACAATAATGGGCTGCTATCGCCTTGATGGGAATGTTATATGTTGAGAGAGACATCCCACAGAGAAAGGCTGACTTTTAAATGAGCTGTTGTGAAAATGGAGCCCAGAAGTAACATAAAGACTCAATCCCCCCCTCGCACTCCAGAATCACCCCCTGACCCTTACTGCACACTCGTGCCTTCAAGAAATATTTCAATGTAATGGCATGAATAACGTTTTTAACAGACCATCATTTCTGGAAGCATGGCAGATTGAAGAGCCATCCTTGATTGTTGAGTTGAGAGTTCTTGCCTCTCAGTTAAACGTTTTAAGGAAGTGAGGTGGCCTAGTACAGTCGGTTTTTATTTTATTTTTCATCAATTTGAAAACGCGTCACTTCATTTTGAAGCAGAACTGTCTCGACCTCTGCCAACTGTTGCTTTGATGAAGGGATGATTTAGATTCAAACCGGTTGTGTTTTTATTTTTCCATATGTAAATGACTGACTGCCTCCAAATAGTTATATTTTAAACAAAGAGCATAAAGGGTTACCACCTGTAGAAGGTCAGGATGCTCTCTATGGTGCACCTGTAGAAGTTGCAGAGTATCCTGGAGTCCATGTTGAACCTCCTTTTTCATTTTCATTTAATCGTTTATTTGACGAGGGACAGTGCACATTGATGAACATTTAAAACAAATAATGCTTTAAAAACGTAAACATGCCGGATTTTAGCTTTGAGCTAGTTTCCATCCGTAGTCCCTCACATACAACATTTAAGAACATGACATTTATATACATAGCAAAATAAATACATGATATGCAGAAAGAGCATGAGCAGCATACAAGCATTTACCACATGGCAGTAC
The DNA here is from genome assembly GCF_902827165.1 of Trematomus bernacchii. Classification (NCBI taxonomy): domain Eukaryota; kingdom Metazoa; phylum Chordata; class Actinopteri; order Perciformes; family Nototheniidae; genus Trematomus; species Trematomus bernacchii. The sequence goes on from NW_022987641.1 coordinate 8,723,756, forward strand.
AATGTAGCAGCTACGACATATAAAGTGCAGGAGAAGATAAAAGGGCTAGATCAAGTGCAAGAGGAGATGCCCCTGTATTGAAGTGCATTTAGCGGTGATTGCACGTTTGTTTGTTTCTCAACCATTCTTTTAGTTGACCTTTAAAACTGTTCAAAGTGGGACAATCCCGTAACTCAGTTGGGAGGCTATTCCACAAAGAGCTGCCCTTAATTGATAGAACATTTTGACAGAAAGTGGTCCGTCTGCGGTGGACTTCACAGTCTCCTCTGGTTTCTGACCTAGTGCAGCGTCCAGTGTGTTTTTTGTGGATTAATTCTCCTAAGGGAGGGGGGGCCAGTCCATGTAAACATTTATAAATAAAACACATACTTTTAAAAGACTTAAAATTGTCAAAACTCAAGAAATTGTGTTTTTCAAGGATGGTACAGTGGTGGTATGAATAAGGCTTTCTGTCAAACACCTGGATAGCTCTCTTGTACAGCTGTTCTATTGGTTTCAGGTTTGTGGCACAAGCAAACGACCAGTTTGTAAAACAGTATTCAATGTGGGATAGAATCATACAGTGGAGGTATGACTTTGCAGCATTGACAGTTAAGAAAGGTCTAATTTGTTTAACATTCTGCAAGTTGAATTTAACGGTATTGGATACTTTCTTGATATGTTTCTTAAAAGTCAAGTTCGAGTCCAGTATGACTCCAAGATACTTGAAGTGGGGGACTAGTTCTAATTCTGCTCCGTTTAAAAACACATTGGATCCTTCGATTTTGACTGGTCGTTTACTGAACATCATGCATACTGTTTTTTTTGCATTTAACTGTAAGCAAATGTTGTTCAGCCAGTGTTGAACCTTGTCCAAATTATTTGAGAGACAGGATGTGATTATTTCAGTATTTTTCCCGTGTACAAAGATGACCGCATCATCGGCATACATTTGTACATTCAAATCAGGACATACATTAGGCAAGTCATTAATATACAGAGAAAACAGTAATGGTCCAAGAATGGAACCTTGTGGAACCCCAACAGGGTTCACAAGGTAGGGGGATTTGGCTCCGTTGACCAAAACACACTGTTTTCTGTTTGATAAGTAAGATTTAACCCACTGTATTGAATCTGCCGAACAATTGAAATACGTCAGCTTTGTTCCTCAGCCTGCGGAGGAAGAAGAGCTAGTGTCGAGCTGTTTTGGTGTAATTCCATGTCACGTCCTCAGTGATGTGAACCCATGCGAATCATAAGCTGCTGTCTTTCCACCATAGTCTTGTTGATAGTCTCTCTTTTGCTTCCTGTTACCCACAAGCATAATCTTAGCTTTGCTGAAACAGTTGTGTAGAAATAAATTGGCAAAATAAAGTCAGATCGACCAAAAACAAATGCAAAACATGTATTGCAAGAAAAAATGGCATTGTTTTTTTCCCAATTGCGTGTAGACCTACCTTGCAGTTTCATCATGCTCTTTATTTTCTCCCGATGTGTTAGTCTCTACTCAGGCCAGTTGCAGCAACACACAGAGCAGCAGCACTGCAGCCCGTTTGTCCGACTGCCACAGGCAACATTAAAACGCCATGTTTTGGTTTGAATGGCCTCTAACAGTCTGTTAGTGACAGCCCTGCACCAACCAGCAGTGTGATCTCAGGAAGTCCCTCAGCACCATGACAGTCACACAGGAGTCAGCTGGCTTGGGACACACTATAAAAGCAGCCAGCCACAGACAAAAGGAACATTTTACTTTTAATGATGTTAAGAGAAATCTGGCGGGGGGGGGGGGGGGTTTTGGAGACAAAAAAGCACCAACATGTGATCGTATCTATAGGATGACCCAATTTAATAATTGGACAAACCCAAAGACTGGCTCCAGACTGTTTTATTTTCTTATTTGTGATCAATCCTTTACCTCCTCAAGCCTCTACTAAAATGTGGACCTCGTGTCTGTGTGTGTGTGTGTGTTTTGTCTTCAGTATTATTAACCAAGCACATCTTCTTGTCTGTTTTTGATTATCTTTTGTCACGCTTGTTATTATCCTTCTTGTTAATTCTCTTTCTTTCTTTCTTTCTTTCTTTCTATGTCGTCAACATGGTTCGACTTTTTTTAGCTCTTTGTTTCTGCACAACAAAGAATGTTTACTACAAAGAAAACAAAGGAAAATAATCTGGATAAAGTTTATTGCCCTTCTAAGGGAGCTACATAGTGGGTCGGAGGAGTAGGATGTTTAAAAAGGGTACAGGTCTCAGGTGAAGATAAATCGAGTTTAACTCACAGGTTGAAAGCGGGTGAAGTCATTCAAACTGCCATGCTTGTTTTATCTGTTGACTTAGTGTCTTTCTGTGGCTTTACTCTCCGTATTTTAAGCCTTTTGTGTTATATAGGTTTTTGTGCATGTAAATGATCCGTAAAAGGCTAAACTTCCAAAGTTCAAAAGTTTCTCTCCCACACTCCCCCCCCTGCCTGAAACGCCTCCATTGGACACTCGTGCTTCTATTTGTTAGCAGAGCAGACTGGGCTCTAGTTTCAGACAGAGGGTAAAAAGAGGTCCTGTAGAACTAGAAATAAAGCACTTTTCAAACATTAAAGCATGTAAACATGTCACAGTAGAGGCACAAGATACAAATAGGAACCTGAAAATGATCATTATAGGGCCCCTTTAAGAATGCTACTGTTTATACTAGTACAATAACTATAAATGGGTCGTTTGTTCTTTATTTTTACCCAGTCAACCACTCTAAACTGAATGCTATACATGTGTGTGTTTTGTCCCAGGTACAAAGACTACAGGGAACCCCCCTGGTCTCCAGACGCGTACACCTTCTCCAAACAGTACTGGTGTGTCCTGGCTGCAAGACTGGCTTTTGTCATATTGTTCCAGGTATGTGCTCAGAAACAACATGAAGAGAATAGCAAACTAATTACAAATGGGAAGACGAATATCAGTCAGACGAAGCAGACCTCCACCAAAACCATTGCTTAATTCAGGTGCTCCTCTGATGATGCCGTTTCCAGAGTTGCGAATTCGTTCTTCCAACATGATTGTGTTCATTAGCGTTTATTCATTATGTGAGAACAACATGGATGCTACAAGGAAGACGTGTTGGATCTTGCTTCTCTGAGCGTTTAAACATCACGTTGATAGCTGTTCCAGAGTGGAGGGGCGTTCACGTGGATCATCCCAGACGGAATATCATTTTCATTTTCTCCACTACTCCAAAACCATAGGCATGCAAAACAAATGCCTTATCATAATATTTGAATCTGCACCTAAACCAATGGATTATTCCTTGGCCCGAGCTTAACCCTTCCACCAAGTCCCTTGAAAATCAGGCCAGTAGTTTTTCTCTAATGCTGCAGACAGACAAGCAGACAACCTTTTTGAAGGTTATAATTAGTAAGACACATAAACATGTTAGATCACCTATTACTCTGCACACACACTTCTGCAGTAAAATGGAACAGATTTGTTCTATAAAAAAAGCATATAAATAAATGTATAAGGCCAGGTGGATCATAGAGTGCTCTCATCCTGATGGGGAATGTTACCATATGCATCAGTCATTCAGCAAGCAGCTCATTTGATAAACATCCGTCTGTCCGCCGGCACGCCTCACTTACATATGGATGCCAGATGTCCTTCGACAACTAAGCTGTGGGAGTTTACCTCCAATACTGCTGCAGATAAGTGTCAGCCGTGAACAAAGTTTGGGGAAACACCTTTAAAACCCTGCTCGCCAACACGGTCAGCAGCAGTGTTGTGTTGGGGTACACGAAGCAGGCGATTTCGCCAATTTGTATCCAAATGCTTGCTTGTCAACCAGCACCTTTTGCATAAAATCACATGACACTGCTCGTCATAACTGCAGAACTTGCCTGTGAATCATCACGTGATATTTCTCTTTACTTTCACAGCTACATTGCAAAGACTTAGCGCTTATTCAGCCTACTTTATATGGTGCCAGGTTAAAAAACATGTCTCCAGATGTAGCCTTCAGCGTACCTTACCAAATCCATGTGATGATGATACATTTAACACCCCCCCTAATCCTTCCCTAACACGCAAATTATACAAACTGTAGTTCCTAAACTTGACCTACAATGTCCTATCCACATGCTTCATACACTATAAAGATATTGTGTTGAAAACCCTTTTGAGATCCTAAATCTTCCTCCTTCCTTCAGAATCTGGTGATGTTCCTCAGCCTCGTAGTGGCCTGGGGGATCCCTGACGTTCCCAAAACTATCGTGGAGCAGTTCAAACGGGAGAAGAAGCTCCTGGTCGATGTTTTCCTACGGGAAGAAAAGGAGAAATTCCAGCTCATCCAGAGCCTCTTCTCCAAGGATGCCACCCACCAGCTGAGCACCAACCCCCTCAGCCCGGGCCAGGTCCTGCCCCTCCTGGGCCGTTACAGTACTCTCCCCCCAGGACCCACACAGGGCTCAGGAGACGGAGGGGGGCCGAGGGCCAGGTGCAGGGCCGCCAGCTTCAGCCAGTTCACCAGGAACATTCCTCCGTCTCCCAAGAATGAAAATGAGAATTCAAGACACACGGCAGTTTGACGAGTAACACACACATCCGTAGGGGTGCTGCAACTTGGACTGGATGACATGTTGCTCAATGGATGTCTGTGTCTTTGTCTTTTCTGTCCTGTTGTGTCTGAGACAGTAGTGCTGGGATTTAAAATAACCACGTCCCATTGGTCTCAGTGTGGTTCCACACTGATGTGTCTGTGTTGTTCCTACCCGACTGTTCATCTGATAAAGTGATATCATTTTTACATTTTGGTAAAAAAAACATGATTTAGCAAGGCACTCTTGCTTCATAGCGTAGATAAGCAATAATGACAGTGTTAGGCTGAACAATCAAATAATACATAAGCTGGCAGATGAGATCAAGGAAGAACTCATGGACAGATTCAGGGATGGACACAGGCTAATTTCTAGGAACTTTCCTGCTTCATGTGCTCCTTAAGTGTTTCTTTCATCAGAATTTGTAGCAGCTGCAACATTCCACATTTCCTGTTCTTTTAAATACATGGTACTCATACATGGTACTGAAAGCACACAGGAGCCTCCGAAGAGAGCAAGTCTTCTTCTGTGTTCCAGTGGATTTGTTCTTCATGGACTTCAAGAATCCCCTTGGATCATTTTCAAACGTTACTAGGGTTGTAGTGTTAGTCAGCTGCTGGTCATTTTTTCTCTACATTCTGCTCTACGGATGCCAATGTGGCACCCTGTTGCATGCCACTCCTAGATCATAGACATTACACATTACATGTCATTTTGTTAGGCGCTTTTATCCAAAGCGACTTACATACATTCAGTACTGTGGACAATCCCCACAGGAGCAATTTGGGGTGAAGTGTCTTGCCCAGGGACACAACGACATGCTGACTGCAGTGGGACTCAAACTTGCTACCCCCTGATTCGAAGTCCATCACACTATCCACTGAGCCACAGTCCAAGAAATAGATTATCTGTGAAGCATTTTTTTCCCCCAGCCATATGCACTTGTCTAGACTGAGTACAAAATGACAAACTGTGAATGGCGAGAAATGATTTTTTTAATTAACAATCCTTCTTTCAAAATGTCAGACTGTATACTCATGCAGGTAAGTAAAACATGTGGGTTTCTACTGCCCAAATAGACAAGTTGCGTCCCTCATAAAATAACTTGTGAGCCATCCATTTCTTCTTATTAGCATTTTAACTCAAGTAGCTTTTGCATGTTAGGTCAAACTAATATTCAAATCCTCCTCACCTTTTGTGCAAGGAAATATAAGCTATAACGATACAGCAGCTAACGTTTGTCTGTCTTCTGCTAGTGGATTGGACGATAGAGGATAGCGTTACTTATTGTAACATTAATACAAGACATTCACCCCTGTTTTTTTCAACAAGCACACACAGTAGTTATTACTTATTAACATATTGCTCTTAACACTGATGGGACTAAATCATGAATAACAATGGCAGCCCAGAGGCTTAATCTTCTGTGTGTTTGTTGGAATTAAAGGGATATTACAAAGCATTTTTAGTGCCTACACTAAATATAATGTCGCTTAATTTACCAGTATTGGCGGTGAAATGGTATAAAAGGTATTATTATTTGATTACCAACCGTGTATTGATAGAAGTAACATTCTATGATAGTGTTTTTACACTGTTGCTGCTGCTGTGTTTTAATATCTTGGTTTTAGTTTTAATCTTATGATTTTTAATCGTATAAATCTTTATAACGTGTTGTTTTCTATATATTTTTATTCAAGCAGCTTTTAACTGATTTAATTAATGTTTCAATAGAGTCCATAGCCCTAATTAAGTAATCTGTAAAGTGAAGAAATTAGTCAGGAAATGGAATCATACTTTTGAATTTAATAATAATAGTGGGATTTATGCATTCACTTCCACAGATAATACAGGCTTTGCATGTGAAATCCAGCTAAGTCTGAGCGGCCCAACTTCAAATGTCTTTTAAATTAATGTGTGCCATCTTGGAACACCAAATCCAGTTCTTGTTTCAATGTTTAAATGCCGACACGCTGTAAACCCTTAGGACAGTTTCCTTGTAACTTCTCTTGTATTTCCAATACAACACAAATCGCAACATGTGTCTGCCCATTTAGGACTTGTAATGTATTCATAGGGATTTAAGGAAGAAATGTTGTGCCGGATTATGTTCTAGATGAAAGAGAAATGTTTATACTTACCTGATCCTAACCCTTACTCAAAGCTCTTAAATACATGATTGTTACATGGATTATAAAATAATTTTACATGTTGTGTGATCTGTTTGCTTTTATCTCATTGATCAGTTGTTATTTTTGGGGTATTCTGACCAAAAGAATAATCCTCCAAAAAAGATAGACATGCTGAAGGCTGAAGCAGCATATGGTAATGCCACCATTTTGACATCAATATATTCACATGTACGCTAATTAAGTTGCTTATTTATTGGACATAATGGAGAGCCGTTGGGACACAGTTCAAGGGAAACTGGAATACATCTGGATATTCAAGCACTTTGGGAGGAGTGATAAGTGAGGGTAGCGTGGAATATTGGAGTAAATCCTGTTTGTAGTAAGAAGAGGGGCAGATAAATCAATCCAAATAAAGGGAGTGGGAAAGTGTGGGAAATTGTGGAATGTGAAAAAACCTTGGAAGGAAGAGATCAAATTCATAAGGACAACGATTTATAAATAGTAGTGGATCGCCGGAGCTGTTAGATTAACATTAACATGCTTATTGTAGTTGTAAGTGCAATGCCTTGCGGCCTGTGGCACCATGGAGCATATGTGTGGGCTGGTCCTGTATTTTACAGGAAAGGAGTGAGCAGAGGGTAGAGTTGTCGATTCTTGTTCTGTTTTCTGTGACTATTTTCCTCACCATGCTGAACACCCTCTCAGACTTTCAGTTGCGCGCGCTACTAAAGAGACGCGCTGCCATGGAAACCAAACAATGGTGTAGCTGTATTAAAGTCCGAGTGGAAACAGTCGTGAGTAAATCTAATTTTGTCAGAAATCGGGAGAAATGCGGGAGAAATATGACCCCGGGAGGAAAACCGGGAGAGGACAATGAAATCGGGAGTCTCCCGCGAAAATCGCGTTGGCAAGTATGACAGTGGACACATCCATGATTTTGAACAGGTATGTAGTGAATGTCTGCTGATCAAATCACTGAAAAAGTAGTAAATCCTGTTTGTTTTTCACAATTTTAACAGAACTTTTTTGGTAGTGTCTTGGTAAAATGTTCATCTGTTACTTATCTTTTGTCTTTACAACTTCTGGTTTTGTGTATAGGCCTTGCTTAGGGACTACAGATACACTGCATTGTCCATTCTAAAAAATAAATAAATACATGTTACCTAGCTGCCTTTAGATAAGAGTGGAAGAACTGTCCTATATATCTGAGTGTTTTTTAAATCTCAATCAGTAGGGAAATAAAGGTGGATAAACTGTACACAGGAAGTTGTGTTGGCACAAAAGCTATAGCAGACTTAACCTACAGGTGGTAGTGGCTAGACAAGTTAATTATAATCTAGTACTCTTATTATTTTTAGCTTACTAGCCAAACTGCAAATACACCAATGTCCAAAAACCTATGGACTAACTGTCTGAACTAATCTTCTCCTTGCTAACTATATTTCACTCTTTAAATTGCCCCATATATGTTTAGCTTTGAATCAGTACTTGAATATTTTTTCCTTTGTTAGTTTCAAATTAAGACAACTCCATGTGCCACCGGAAACTGCATGAGTCGCCATTTATGGGGCGAAGCCTGCGAGCTAGTTCAGGCAGTCAACTCGAGCACCAATGATACATTAACACGTGACGCACCTCGTCCCTCTTACAACGAACCAAACACATTCTCCTAAACATGCCGCTCTATTTAAGCTGCCAGGTCTTCCTGCCTCTGCCTCGCTATGCTGCTGCTGCCACTGCTGTGTTCACTTGCTATTGCTACGTTCATGTTCCTGCTGCTGTGTTTCATGGTGCTGCTGCTACTTGCCTGCTTATTCACATCGCTGCTGCTCTACACAGTCCTCCATGATATTTTCAGGTTACCTGCTGGTGCTGTCCTTTCCACATGTGTCTCGCTATCTCCGACTCTGGAAGCGAATCATCATCCACGGGGGAAGAAGCCTGCCTCATATCCGAAACATAGGCTAGCTCAGAGCATGGCTCAGACGCCGCTGGAACGAGCCGCAGCTCCCGGAACGACTGGCCGGGTGTCCCGTCCGTCCTCAACCACGAGGAGCCTTTTTCCTTCCGGCCAAGAGAAAGGCCCGAGTTGTATGCCAGCACCGGTATCAGCCCCTCTCATCACAGAGCGTCAATTAACAGGCTCAATGTCTCGGTTATGGCTAGAAAGGATTATATTAATTTAGCATAAAGCAAATTACAATAAGTGCAATCATTCATAAACATACAAACCTGGAACAGCAATGACCCTGCAAGTCTATTAGCTTTCAATAAGCCAAACCATTTTAACTAACATTTTGCATTTAGTTTCAAATAAGCCAAACAGTGATAGATACAGAAATTAGAAGGTTATTTTCACTGTGCAAGGTGGAATGTTCTTTTCTTCCACTCTGCTACCAAAGATGTGTAGACTTTCCACTGTCCTAAAGTCAATGGGGAGCCCGTTCCACCATTTTGGAGCATATAGAAATATGATTTACCCTACCAGGTCCCACTTGCACTCGCGATTGACTGATATAGAGCAAAGTGCACATGATGAGTGTATGGCTTACCATCTCCTGATTGTAGGAAGGGCCTTAGCAACTTTATGGATTCATTTTCCTGACAAGTATGTGTGATCGAGATAAATGTGCTCCACAGATTTCGGTGAAGTCTTGAACTGGACAGGACAGAACTCAATGAATAGTAAGGGCATCCTTTAGTTTCAGCTCTCCAAGAAAAAAGCTGCTGCTGCTCTGCAGAAGATGTATTAACCCACAACTTAGCCAAATCCGGATGTGCAGCAGATTTATTATTTCTATATTCACAAATCCGATTCCTCTGTCTGATCTAACTGTGTGCATTTCCAAAGAGGATTATGTAAGTTAATGCTTGATATAGTCGGGTCATTCGACAAACCCTGCTCTCAGTGACCACATGCATGTAAATATTTGGCCTTTTCAAAGGCTTACAGTAGCTTTAGCATTAGACAGGCAGAACTTAAGCTGATGGCTGTGAAGGCAAACGCAGGCTAATATAAAATGACTGAAAGCTGATGGATAATTTAAGCATCAAGAGTCCCACCGGTTTTCCCCTAACTAGGGTAGACCTGGACAAAACTTGAAAAAGGGAAGGAAAGGATTGAGAGAACAGAAAAAGTTCAGTAATAAATGTATTTATAAAGAGAGGATGGCCAGTACGAGCGAAAATAGCTCTGAAATGCCTTTTAATTTTACATTCACCATTCTAGCCTTGAACTGTGCCAAGAAGCAAACTGCTCTAATGTCTGACTGCAGTAATATTTCAGCTCTGCTAGGAACTGACTAACACCTTGACGCAGGTTTGATTTATAAAAAAAAGTATTTAAAGTGGACCTATCATGCTATATTTGAATAATATATTATAGGGCCATACCTACAGTATATAAAACATGTCTGTGAAGTTTTTTTTCAAAATACCAAACAGATCATGCATTTTAGCCATGCCTCATTTCGCTCTATTTGCTCTTTTCCAGCCCTGTTTTTGCAAGGGCTGATTCTGTGAGAAGTCTTCTTCGCTGCTTTTGTGGCAGACTACAGCGCCACTTACAGGCCTGGCATATGTACTACAGCGTCTCCAGCGCTTTCGAGCGGCAGTGGCCGGCCGTGGCCCAACCCCACATTCCCCTGATAGGTGGAGAGTTGCCCATATAGGCGGAGCTCCCTGTTTCTGACGTCAGAACAATTTCAAATCTGTATCAGCTCCGTTGCAGCCCCGTTTTTAGAGATTTGGGTATGGAGGAAAAGAGAAAGCGTTGTGTTTTCTGACACTTGGTGAGTTCCCTGACACACCGGGGACACATATTCATGTATAAAAGACATACAAAAGTGCATTTTACATGATAGGTCCCCTTTAAGTAAAAGTCAAAATGTCTTCCTTTAATGAATGCACAGCAATCTGAACTGAAAGGCAGATTTAAACATGCTATACAGTAAGACACAATACCAAGCAAGCACACAATGAACCATGTAGATATTGTACAATAAATCTATTCAAAAAAATAGTTTTGATTCTGAACACTGGTTAATTGCGTGCGTGCATTGGTTCCACCTGCCTCTGGCTAATTCCTGGCCTGCCCTGATCTGTCTCAGTATTAATTTACATTCCTACTTTTACTCATTGTACTCTTCCAGTCATACGCACAACCGTTCTGAGAAGTAATATTCCAAATACCACACCCCCTTTGACGTAAATCAGAAATGTCATATCAGGTCAAAACAGAACAGAAATCACTGGAAACAATTCTCCCTTAATATCAAATCCCAATCACATTAAGCTTTCCAGTGAGCTGTTTACATTGTGAGGTGAGCTCCAAGATATAGGTAAATGTAATAAATTCTGAACTAACCCTTAACCAACCGGATTATTACATTGTCTGCAGCAGTGGTTGAATTACGTAACAAGCCGCCAAGCTGCAGCAATAACCTTTGCACAAACAGGTTAATCCCTCGTTTATCAACAGCTGCAGCATGAGCGCAGAGCACAGACAGTTCACCTGTCTGGAGAGTTAGCAGCTGCCGTGTTGCATGCATTGTTGGGACACATGCAGAAACTTTTTCCCTGCAAGACTCCACCACATCCAATAGTTTAGGTTGTCAGCTGTGTGTCTGCTGGTTACTCTGCCGGGGTTTCCACTAGAGCTTTGCAAGCCCGTCTTATGAAGTCAGCAGAAACGTCATAGCTGTGTAGTGTGTGTACAGTCTGTCTGTGAACAAATGCTACATCTCTTCAAGCAAACTCCACACTCTAAAAACAAATGCTTTGGCTCAACAAAGAAAATCAACGCAACAGTTTGCATCAATGTTTATTGAGTTATGACAACTTCTAATGAAATTGTGTTAAACCAACAAACTTATTTGAGTTAGGGGAGAAGGCTTTTCTTCTACAATCAGAGGTGTTTTTAATTACCACTTACTTAATAATTGGTAGCATAAACACACGTTTTTAAGTTGATTACTCCCAAGATCAAGTTGTTCCAACTAGTTTTACCACATTATTTAAAATAAATCTTAAGTTGTATGTACTTAATTACCCTCATTCGGGATACAAGTTTTTAAGTTGATTACTCCAACAATTAAGTTGCTCCAAATATATTGTATTCAATAGTTGTTGTTTTTTAGCTTTTTCATGTTTTTGCCTTTAAAGAAAGAAATTAATGAATTCCACAACAAAAATGTTAGGCAATTCACTTTTTTATTTTGAACTGCAGTAGTTTATTTCAACACATGATATTTCAATCAGGAGAGACTTCATTTTGTTTGAACATTTATTGACACATGTCATATGATGAATGTTAAGTCTTTGGGGATTAGACCCCGATCCTGAAATCGTATATCTAAAGGGGGAAATGCAGCCATGAGCATATAGGGAACCCCCCCAGGGTCTAGACACTGGTGATGATGCTGAAGATCTGAATTTGATGAGGAGATGGGATGAAGAGGAGGTGTGATGAGGCCTTTGGGTTAACTCTCCTGGCACTGGATAAGATGAAAGGAGGTGGATGGGGAGGAGGCGGGCGGCAGCATGAAAACCTGAAATCACAGCTGACTGCAGGAGAGAGGAGAACCATTTTAAAGTTTGGCTGCAGCACAGTGATTGGCTGCTGGAGAATGAGGTGAAATGTAATAGGTTAAAGAGAACGCCTGTGATGAGCTGATTATATGCAGCTGCGGAGTGAATGTATACACCCAGTCAAGGGCGCCGGAAGCGGGGGGGCCAGGGGGCCATTGGCCCCCCCACTTTTCAGCCCTGCCCCACATTTTCGCAGCAGCAAATCCCGTTTCAATAATTCCCCTCTACTCTAAAGTCGCATCTAAAACGCGATCTAATATAGCTGTGTATATTTTGTTATGTTTGATTGTTATATTCAATCTCATTAGCTACAGGCATTTTTTAAGCTTGTAAAGGGAAGATGACAGCTCTCACTCGCCACTCTGCTGTTCCACAGCGCCGCTTCCCCTCCCTCTGCTGAAATTATGAATGTAAGGCGTATAGTAATCATAGATAACACGGCGGGGTCCGTTACAGTTTGTTTTTATCTGATTTAAAATAAACAAAGTCTTGGCTTTCAGAATATTAAACTTGTTTCGGCAAATTCAGATGATAAATACAACTTTGAAGCTTGTAACGGCATAATTACAAGCGGAGAACGGAGTAACTTCAAGTCACTGCAGGCATAACAACCGGTGTTTCTCGTGAGTGTTTTCCCCGGGAAACAAACACAATACACACAAACGCAAAAATACACAAACACACACACTCGCGGGCTTCCCCCAGACCAGTAATCCAAACGAAAATATCTTCCCTTCGTACTATTTGATCATTTGCTCCGCTAATAAGCAATCAGATCGATCCAGAGAAGAGGAAACTTTAAAGGCCTTTTTCTCAAAATGATGACTCTGTAACAGTCATTATATAATGTGACATATTTTGCTTAATATTTGGAGTACAAAAACAATCCTGATATCATTAGAAAGCTATGAATCTCCTCTTTCCAACAGTGTATACAACTCAAAATGTGTCTTCGGGTCAATGCGACTGATTTCGATGGAGCAGGTCACTTTGCATTAGGTAAAATAAAGCAGGCAGACATAACAGGAAGAATATGTACATTTTAACCTAATCAAATAGGACATTGTCACACCATTCAAATGTATCCATGTAAATTACAACCAATAAAAAAGCTTAGATTTGTTTATTTGTTACGTTGTTTACTTTATTTGTTACGTTGTTCTGTGTGTGTCAGCCGTTAACCTAGATAGAAAGAATATATACACTTGCAAACACGTCAGAAGAACCAGCGCAGAAGAAAACTAAATACAGTCAATCTAAACTTAAATTAACAACTGGAAGGTCACATCCCTGACATCCACGTCTCCAGAGCCTGGACCTTCATCAATCATAGAAACAGCGAAGCCAGATGAACCCAAAAGCAGCAGCTCTGCGGCCGCAGAGACTGTCAAAACCGCCGCCACCGCCGTCGTTGAACCGAAACAGGCTGGTTCCGACTGCATGGAGGTTTGTTGTCGGGACATTGAGACGGGTAAAGCTGCAGCTAACTGACCGCTAGATTATTTGGGCAAAGAGAAAGGTACTTCAACGCAGAATGGTACAAAAACAGAGAGTGGTTAATTCTTTGCAAAACCACTAAACGGGCCTTCTGTGAAATATGCAGATTTGCTGCTGTCAAACGGCTTGTAACTTTCTCAAAATGTGGAGATGATAGCTTGTTAATATCGGAGTTAATAACTGGAAAAAGTGCCCAAGCCTCCTGGACAGCCACGAAAAGTCTCATTTCACAGAGAGTGTATTAAAAAAAAGTGCGCTTTCTTCAGTCAAACACCAGTCAACATACAGCTTGTCAAACAGCGTATTGAGCAGGAAAAAAGAAGAGATGGAATGATGGAGCAACTGCGCTGTCTGCAGTTTCTAACCCGACAGGGCCTAGCAATCAGGGGGCATGCGGATAAGGAGAGCAATTTCCAAAAGAACTCGTAGCTGAGAAAAACCCCACTCTGAAAAGCTTCATGCTCACCGGGAAATATGTATCATGAGACAATTAATGAACTTATAAATCTAATGTATCGGGAGTCTCTCACCACTATATTAACTGAAATTTAAAAGCAATGCAAAACATGCAGTTATTGTGCTTCCAGCAAACATCCACTGATAAACTGCGATGTTAACAACCTCATGATAACCTCATATTTTTTTAACTTAGGATCATACCTGTGTTTAGTCTAGAAAAAGGTAAATGTGTGCATTTTATTATAAAGTTGTGTATATTTACAGACTGTTGCAAAAACTAAGAAACTTATAAACATCAGGTTTAAAAACTAAAAGAGCTTTACAAAAAAGTAACACAATTAGAGATGTTTGGAGTTTTATTTTAGTTATTAATTTACATTTTTTGTCAAACAGATGCTGATTTGATACCGTTGATACAGTTACGGCATTTCCTGTTTCTCTACCGGAGAGAGGGGAGTTTGTCCAAAGCTTGCCACTGTATCTACTCCCTCCATCTGACAGGAGAGCCTCATGTGTCACTCCACGGAGTTCAGTGTGTAGGGGTAGGGTGTAGGGCGTGGTTTGGGATTGGGCCATACACACACACTTTTTTGGCCCCCCCACTTCTAAAATGAATCCGGCACGCCTGCACCCAGTCTTCCTGAAAGAACTTGCGCTGAGCTTCATTTAAATTGAGAAAAGATAAATAAACACAAATTTAAATTGCCTCACAAATAATAAATAAACACATTAGCCAATTACCATGGGAAATGGGGACACAAGCAAATAAATGCTGCCATCCCATCGAAGTTAGAGGCCTTTGCATATTTAAAACCAGTGCCAAATATGTAAAATCTGTAAAGTTTTTGTAAAACTACAGTAAACAACTTTCAATGGCCACCAATCTGCAGATCACACACATCTATTTTACAAAAAGATGTAACAAATATGTTTACACTGCCGACAGTCATTATTTTAAACAGTATGAACATATTTAACGCAGAATGCTTGTTCATTCATTTGTTCCCTCGACCAACGATGTTTGCCATCGTATGGTCAGATCCTGGGGTGGACCGGTCACTGATGATGGCGATATTCAATGTCCTTTTGAAGCACATTAAATAATAGGTTAGCGCAATAAGAGATAATGAATTAGGTAATGCATACTTTTTAAACTGTCACTCTTAGCGAATTCAGAGCCATTATTACCAGCTGCTAAAGCAACGCTGGTATTGTTTTCACCTATTGAGTGCCGCATGTGTGTGTCATCATGGCAATGTGGGTCCTGAAGACACACAGAGGTGGTTTTGAGTACATGCCTAGTGTTTAAATGCATGTGGACAGATGTTTTCAATCACAACCGTGTAAGTTTTAGTGGTACCTTCTCATTTTTTTTGCAGGTTCCATCACAATATTTGAAACTGGTTAAGTGAAGAGCAGAAGCCACTTTTCAAATTGTACACAATCCTTTCCCATACCATTGCTGTCAACACCTATCCATGCTGACCGTTGCTAAGATATTATTGATTGGGGGTGTGGCCAAAAGTGCAATATGCTTCAAAATGTAACTGACACTGTTTTTACACGGTGCCCATATGGATTTTATTTTATTTCAAGATTTTTAATTACTTCGCTAAACTCCCTTGAAAAGGTCCTCTTCCTTTTCTCCAAGGTAACACGACACAGGCAGCGGATGGCTATAGTTCTCTACGTACTTCAATTGTATTGTGCTATTTTTGAAAAAGGAAAAAAAGAGAATTACCTAAATTAATATATTCTGAATGGGTGACTGCCAACAACTTGCATTTCAATGAACACTCTAAATAACGATCCTACCTCAAGAAGCATGTCCTTGATCTGCTCACCAAGAATCTTTTAATAAAAAGTTATATCACAATAGTAACCAAAGTATTTTTACACTCACAGTAGCCTCTATACTTTGTACCCTCTCACAGAACTATTCACAGTTCAAAGGCTGCTAATTTTGGTCAAACAGCAATTTGACAGTGCAACTACAAGGCTATCTACTGTATTTGAATGACAAAAGATGACACTCACCTTAAAAATGTCCTTTGTACTGTATAGTATTTCTATTTGTCTTAACTGTCGGAACTTGTCCAGGCATGTTAAGTGGGAGTGGACTTGAAATCCTTGACTCAAGGTGTAGAACAATTAAGTTATCAAGCCAATTGCATTACTTACTACAACTTGAATTTAGTTTTAAGTCAATTAACGCAGAAATCCGAGTTTAAATTACACACAATATTAAGTTGATGTAATTACCAACATTATTACGTCAACACAACTTATAAATTAATGTTTGCAACTTAAAATGTTTATCTAAATCAATTAATTCAAATTTGTATCTTGCAACCATGCATTTAATTAAATGGTGGTAAAAGGTCCCCTGAATGACCTTTTAGAGTGCACCTGAGAGCACTGAATGTATTTTGGAGTTTGGAGGGGGTAGGGATGAAGGGAGGCAGGGAGGATAACACTATAGAGGTCATGTTCTTGTATGTCTGTGTCCTTGGGCAATAGGATACTTTGTCTTGTTTCTCCTTGTTTTTCTCCTTCAGACATACTGGAAACTCCTGTTCCTCCTCAGCTCACTTCATCTCTCTTCGTCTATTTCTCCCTCTGTCTCTCATTCTGCTTTTGTCTTTTGCTCTTAAAATACGGAAGAAAGAATTCTATAGAAATAGCATTCTTTTATGTGTCAATCTTGAAAATGCCGAAGGCCACACCTTATTATGCAAACACACACACGCACATACATGCCACAAATTGCAGATATCCAGAAATAAGGAGCACTTATTACAACCCTTTCTCCTAAAAATTGATGATGATAAATGATGCATCAGTCACATTTTGGATCACCAGGAATTAGACCTATGTTTAGCTTTTCTTAGTCTTTCTGTTTTGGCAGTTGCATAATTGGTGGTGGTGCTTTCACATGTAGGAGCTGGTAGCTGGCAGATGAACATTAATGTGGTTTTAAAAAAATATCCCTTTCATCTTATTGTTTTTTACCTGAGCGCCTGTGGCATGTGTCAGAGTTACACTCGGCAACAGATTGGAATAATTGCAGCAGACTTTGAGATAATCAATGCCCAACAGCCACTGCAATTTCCAAATTAGTAGACCATCCCACACCTGATACATGGTATTGAACATTGTTGTTTTTGCCTGAGGTTTAGCTGTTGAAATGATAATTTGATAACTAAACATTGTCGGCAAACATAATCCGTTAATTACTTGGATCCGAATGTTTTTTTTCAAGTAAATACAAAATTAATTACGGGAGGGAAGAGAAGGAATGATATGATCCTTGAGCAACGGGAATTCATGCTTATCCAAACACAGGCTTTCGCAAGGAGGAGACCGGTGTTTCAATGTTGACTTTTTAAATGTAAGTCCCATGAAAAACATTCTATTTTAGGGGGCAAACCATGATATTTTTTCTATACATTGCCAACCACCCGTTTTGTTTTAATTTAAAGACTTAACCACCTGGGGAAAAATATGCTTCTTCTGTATGGGAACATACTTTTGAGGAGACAGGGTTGACCAGAGTGACCCTGAAACTTGATATTTATTAATGTCTCCATCTATTTTCTGCCCCCCATGTTTACCATAGAAGGCCACAGTGAGCTGGGTCTCTTAAATCTTGTTTAGACTGTCCTGCAATACCGGTACACACATGCAGTTATGTGAAAACACACAGCCACAATCACCAAAACAGGCACACACACTGCCCACACATTCACAACATTTACTGAAATGCATCAATTATTTTTATCAAAGTTTCCATTCACACATGCTATTACCTTTTTTCTATGAGTCAGATAAATCACCCACAGCCTGTAAATCGTTATTCATTATCTTCTTTCTGGGCTTGAAACATTTAGAGGTGAATTCCGCATAAAATGATCTTTAAATGATGTTTTATGGCCCATAAATGGCTTGCAGACCTCATCCTTTTCTCATTGACCGGTGAATAAAAAACAGAAGAATACTGAGGTAGATATGGAATCATCATGGGAATATTTTACTATTATTGTTTAGAGCAGTGGTTCTCAACTGGTCAGGCCTCGGGACCCACTTTTACTTGGTCAATACATCGCGACCCAACATTTTGAAGCACTCAAATCTATTCAACAAAATATCGTGCTGTAATATATACGCTTTTGAGCATACAATATTAATAAAAGTGAAGTACAGTGCATATATCCCTTATATCCCTTCACAGAACTAAAGTATGCTTTTAAAAAAGGTTTAATGAGATGATGGAATCAAAGCTGAACTATATAAAAAGGCACACATGCTGAAACCCAACCCCAGCAGGGGGGTCTGGGGGATTCTCCCCCAGGAGATTTTTAGAAATACTAACATAAACTACGCATTCTGGTACACTCTGAGAAGAAAATCGGGCCTTCAAAATAAAAGTTTGAGTTTTTCCCCAAAAAAAAAATTCAAAAAAAATTTTTCAATTTTTTTTTCTTCACTCACACATCCGCGACCCACTCTAAACGGGTCCGCGACCCACTTTTGGGTCGCGACCCACCAGTTGAGAACCACTGGTTTAGAGGGTTAGGGTTATAATAGGATATATTGCAGCCTGAATTCTTCTGTATTAGTTGATCCAGTTCCATTATATTGTGACTTGATCCAACTTTTTGCACAGCAACTTAAAGGGGCCTTATAAAGTTCATTTTCAGATTCAAAATGATATTATGTACCAACATGTTTACATGATTTTATGTTCAAAAAGGTCTTTATTTTTTCTCATGCTGCCTGTGCTGCAGCACCTTTGTTCACCCTCTGTCTGAAACCAGAGCCCAGACTGGTCTGATTGGTTAGTTGGCCGGCTCTGTTGTGATTGGTCAACCATTTAGAGATGTCCCGACACAAAGCCAATCAAGTACAATGTGATGGAGCGCTAGCCAAAAGAAACGCATGTTACATATTGATGTCACTATGTTACAGAAGTAAACAAAGGAGTCCAATGGAGATACATATATATTGACTAAGGTCAGGCTATAAGTTGAAACACAGGCCCTACATGTGACCAATGTAGCAGACACATGCCTCACACATGCCTTGCTTTCTGGAAAATCTTTGACCCACTTAGCATGAAGACTGAAAGATGGACAATAGCAGCACCACACTTCAAATGCCCACCAACATCCATCACACTACTGTTGACATAGTGATCATTTATTGATGTTAAAGTGCAACAAAAAGCACATTTATCATACATCAGTCTACATCCTGGTGAGCAGCTGGTTGGCTGTGAGGCCGGCCTCCCTGTCCTCCATCCCTGACTCCTCCACCATCACCTTCCTCTGGAACTCCTGTAGTTTGAAGACAGAAATAAATCAATGATTATCAGTCCCTCCCACAGCACAGGAGGACTCGGCAAACTCCACTGCCAAACCAAACATAAAGCAACGATTGCTTGTCTACACATGAGGACAGTTTTGTAACCGAGGAGCTACGGACACCCATGATTCATGAACTTGAACTGCCACTGCTCTGCAACTCGATATTAGCTTCCAGGAACTTTGAATAAATAGCTCGTCTCAGATCTTTAATTAAGATTTCTGCAGGTGTTAGAGTGTGTTTACCCTGAATGTCTTCAGTCTTGCCAGTCTTTCTTGCAAGATCTTCTCCTGGCTGGAGGTCAGCTCCCGTACGTGAGTCTTCCACTGCTCCTCTTTCACCTGAAACACAGAGGATACACACAACACTTTACATCCAAATGGAGTTATTCAAAATATGCATATCAGCAATAGAATGAATGCCAGGTTTTGGTTTGGTCTACTCAAAGTTTGAGTGTCTTTCTAGAAGTCGTTTTGATTAAATAGCCCTCAACTTTTCTTTTTGGGTTTAGCGCCCGTTATATCCAGGACAAATCTTTGATAAGCCTTTTGTACACTTCTATTCCAAAAGCATAATAACAGGGAAGCATTTACCAATTTAAGAGCTAGATAAAGACTAGAAGTCAGTAAAGAGTGAATACTGGACTGTGTCATTGGGTGGGCCAGAGATGTGACTCCAGATGAAGCTTTTGCTGCTCCGCATCTGTTAGATGGGTAAATAGTAGATGAATGATGATACACGTCTGTCAGTGCTGGGAGAAGGGATCCCTCCGGGGTTGTTTTGTTTATATCATTTTCCTCATCATTTTTTGTCCACCACAAGTATGTAAGTAGAGGGCCATGATTGATTTGTAGTCATGAAATAACCAATGGTGAAGAAAATCCCAACAGACACTCTTTTTCCCACTCTCTAGTAATGTGTGTACCTTTTGTGAAGTAAATGTGAGATGCTTACTTTTTGATCTCTTTTATGGTTTATTTAAATTGTATCCTGCAGCCTATGTCATGCTCCATATTAACAAAGAACAGAGCTACGGACTCAATTTTGCAGCTGCAAACCAACTTTGGAAAAGAAAAAGAAATAAACTTGCCTCAAACAAATCCTCTCTCACATCTTAAAGCTCTGTAGAGCCATTTTAACGTAACAAAGTCTCCCTGGTACTATGATACAACAATACATACATTCTGCTGGGCTGCACCTCTGAGCCTCGAGTAGGCGTGTGTGTGTGTGTGTGTGTGTGTGTGTGTGTGTGTGTGTGTGTGTGTGTGTGTGTGTGTGTGTGTGTGTGTGTGTGTGTGTGTGTGTGTGCATGTGTAAAAGTTCTGGCTGTGGTCCCCTGACCTCACATTAGACTGAGAATCACTCTCTTGGATCCAGTTTCCTTCTGTGTGTTTGTATGTATAATTTTTCGCGAGAATGTGAGAGAAAATGACAAATCTTTTAGCCTTGTGAAGGAAAGACTATAAACAGTACAAATGCGATACATGTGAGATGTCAGTGCCTCTCCACCGTCAGTGCCTGTCATCAATTAACGTGTGTGTGTGTGTGTGTCGGGGGAGCAGAAATGTGCGGAGGAAGTTGATGAGAGAATGGGAGCCATTTACTTTAATGTCAGTTTCAATACCGAGACATGCTGACACATATGGTGTGAAGGTGAAAGCAGTTAAACCGTTACCTCCCCAATTACATGCTGAACACACACACACACACACACACACACACACACACACACACACACACACACACACACACACACACACACACACCACACACACACCCTTTTAGGCGTACAATCAGGACATTCTTTCCAAAAAAAGCCTTGAGTTGAAAATGGGCATTTGGACACTTGCACACTTGTTTGTCTTCTTGGTGTGTGAAGATGGAGTAGCATACTTTGAACAAATTGCGCTTGATTGGCGATCACTGACAAATTGACAAATTGTGTTAATACTTGTTTTGTGCCTCTGATCCAATCACAGCATCATGGTTGCAATTTGCCATCTGGCCGGTGTTGTTGGTTGTGGATTCGAGTGTCAGTGTGCAGAGCAGTCAGAGCTGCAGAGGTGTGGAAACACGACAGAAGGAAATATTTAGAAAGGGCTCTACAATACCTCCGGCTCCCTTGCCTGAGGTAGGTAAAATGGCAACATTTGGTGTTTAAAAAAAAAAAAAAGTGGTGGCGATAGGAACCAGCTATGTTTGTGCTAACCCATCACGCAGAAGTTAAGATAGTTCACTGAATAAATAAAAGCTTTGACCCGCTTAAGGAGCTAAATGAAGGGTTCATGGAAGTCATTGTAATTAAATCTCGGACACAAATGGATATCTGCATCAAATCAATCCAATAGCTGTTGAGATATCACCATCTTGGCAGTGCCCTTCCTCCTGGCTAATCCCAAAATTGAACATTGTTAGTGGAGCAGCAGAGCTAACAGCTAGCGACCTGAGACGGCATTTATCACGCTCGTAATAATATATAATTTTAATAAATGTAATTGGAAATAAACTGGTGAGTGAGTGAAAATGCACACAAGTTTGTTCCTGCTGTTATTTTAAGCATTTTAACATGAGGTCTATTGAGATTGACTCCCTGTTGGAGCAAGCCTCAAGTAGCCATTTGACAATTTGAGGTTAAACTTTGAGGCACAAAAATAGCTTTGTTTGCAGATTTACGCCTGGGCAATTTGGGGTTTTAGGGGCCAGATGAATTGGTGGAATCCTGTGCAGCATTTAGGTTGCCAACAACGATTTCAGCTCGGCTCTAAAGAAAAGGATATTTTATCACAATGCAAAAAAAACCCTGGCAGTAATTACACAAACATTTTGTTCTTGCTTTCGTTTTTAAAACCCATAGACACAATATGTTAATGCAATCCAACCAATATGCTTTAGTTTCTCATGAAAATTTTATGAAAACACCTCAGGATTAGAATTAATTTCATCTTACTTTTGGGTAGTTTTGTTTGGACTTTGAAAAAAGCAATCGTCCCTGACCCTGATTGTTAAGTTGGACACATTACACAGCGTGTCTGTAATGACTCTGGCTTCACTGTGGCATTCCAGCAGTGTGTGTGTTTAGGTATCTGGTACGCAACTAGTATAAATGCATATATTCAGAAGTCAGGGGTCTGTGGGTTTGTCTGAGTTTAAGTTGGGGTTCAGCTTCAGCGGATAGTACATTCCAAACTGAGGTGAGAGTGACTGTCCCATCCTTCAGAGTTGATGTTGTCATCAGCTTCCTGCCTGTGTTTGTGTGTGTGTGTTGTGTCTGTGTGCAGCGGAAACACTGACAACAACCCTTATGACCTCACACACTTTTGTCAGGAAAGAGGCGGCTGCTCCAAACTCCCACAGCTGTGTGTGTGTGTGTGTGTGTGTGTGTGTGTGTGTGGTGTGTGTGTGTGTGTGTGTGTTGTGTGTGTGTGTGTGTGTGTGTGTGTGTGTGTGTGTGGTGTGTGTGTGTGTGTGTGTGTGTGTGAGTGTGTGTGTGTGTGTGTGTGTGTGTGTGTGCATTCCATCTCCATGAGGATGTGCATCTGTTTTGACAACAGTGGATGTGTATTTGAATGAACACATCACATGAACACACTCGTGCTTTTTAAATGCCAAATGTGTGATGGTGCTGCTGTAAAATGGTGTGTGTGGTGCCGTGAAGTGTGAGGGAGGTTTGCAGGGAATGATAAGCCCGGCAGCCTTGGTAGAGGGCCAGAGTTTGTCATTTCCATGGAAGTTAATTTGATGTATCCTTATAGTGAACTTGGTCGGTACATTACCACTCATCGAACTCAGTGTCACGCTGCTGCCTTTCTGTAGCTCGATTTCCAGAAAGGATTAACCAGTAGAAGCACAAATGGAAGAAAAACTCTATTAATTTTAATTAATTTATGAAGAGAAGTAACTCACAATTCTGCTAGCTGAGGCTAGGAGCTAAATCCTTATATCAAACCTGGTGTAAAACTAAACTTTTGTTTTCTTCTCATCAGAGCGTCACCTTAGTATTGCAGACAGCCAGGACAATCTGTCAATACATCAATCAGCTCACTTAACTACTGTTTGACTGCCAAGAGCTGCTGCGGTGTGGGTGTGAGCCCAATACTGCCAGCGCTGACGGGAAACAAGGCTGCTCGGTGTGTGTGTGTGTGTGTTGTGTGGTGTGTGTGTGTGTGTGTGTGTGTGTGTGTGTGTGTGTGTGTGTGCGTGTGCGTGTGTGTGTGCGCGTGTGTGTGTACACCTTCTTGCTCTCTTCTATTTCATGGAGTCTCTTTTTTCCAGCTGCTCCCTCTCCTGTTTCCGGCGGGCCTGAAAAAAAAAATAAAAAATTGCACATGTTTATTCATGCACTTCATTTTTTTATTAGTGGAATGTGAAAAGTGGAACTTTGAGTTTTGTAATATCTAGCATCTGTGTCTCTTACCCTATCCTCCTGTTTGCCTCTGAAGTTGTTTTCTGAATCTCCTATTCCGTCTTTTCTCATCTTTTCCGACATTCCCAGGAATTCATAGTCCTCCACTTTACACAAACCTCTCATTGACTAGAGACAGAAAAACATCCGATCATCAAAAGTCATACCTGATACGTCTCCCTCCTGGATTCAAATGTATTGAGCCCTTGTCTCTGCACGTATAAACATCGGCTTTATTTGCTGCTCTGTTTTTACAGTGCCTTATTAAAAGTATTCAACAATAACTATGATTGTTTTACAGCATTAATTATGCAATTTAACAAGACTTTTATGACAGTGATTACATTACATGTCATTTGTTAGACGCTTTTATCCAAAGCGACTTACATACATTCAGTA
>NW_022987642.1:0-45000 GCF_902827165.1 Trematomus bernacchii
GTGGCGGGTAGGCTTGTGTAAGTAGCGAGCGTGCCACGCAGTGTTGTCATGATGGAGAGTGTAGAGGAGTTTTTGAGAGAGCCTTCAGAGAAGCTGCTGGAGGTCTTCTCACGTGAGCAGCTGATCTGTGTTGCCGAACATTTCCACTTGGATGTTGGGGATAAAAGAGTGAAAGAAAACATAAGAGGGATTGTTAAAGCAAATCTGATTGATTTAGGTGCTTTCAGAGGGAGAAAGTATACTGTGGATCCTAGAAGAGACAGTGTCGATATGTCTGGCAGCGGGGATGCAGGTATGACTTTTGAGCAGAGGAAGGAGTTGTTGTTGTTGTTGCAGGCAGAGGTAGAGGAGCGGAGAATGAGTTTACCTGCTGGTGGTGCAAGCCAGGCTTCTAATCTCTCTGGTAGAGCTAATACTCCGTTTGACGTTGGCAGTAATTTGCAGGTAGTTCCTCAGTTTAGTGAACGAGACCCAGATACTTTTTTTCCCTGTTCGAGCGTGTAGCTGAGAGCAGAGAGTGGTCTGATGCTGAGGGGACCTTATTGTTACAGTGTGTGTTAACAGGTAAAGCCCAGGAAGCCTACTCTGCTCTGACGGTGGCAGAGAGCAAGGTTTATCTGACTGTTAAAACTGCTTTGCTGAAGGCCTACGAATTAGTCCCTGAGGCATATCGACAGAGGTTCAGGTCCTGGGAGAAGTCTGGCAGACAGACCCATGTCGAGTTTGCCAGAGACCTGGTTACTTCTTTCAGTAGGTGGTGTAACGCCCTAAATGTGGATACGTATGCTGCAGTATGTGAGATGATGGTGTTGCAGCAATTGAAAAATTCTGTACCCAGCCACATTGCGGTTCACATCAGCGAGCGCAAGGTGAAGACTGCTGCAGAGGCTGCTGCACTGGCCGCTGCACTGGCTGATGACTATGTGACACAGGGGCGGTCGAGACTTCAGGGTCCAGGATGAAAGTGGTATGTATCATGCAGCAGGTAGATGGGAAGAGAAAAGTAAAAGGATTGTTATATTTTCATACCCCTCGTCTCGACTCCCAGCTTTTTGTTACAGCCCAAGAGCCGGGTTGTAACACACCTGAACATCAGCAGGAGAGGACTCTTTAAAGTAGAGACACTACATACTGATATACACCTGAACATCAGAAGGAGAGGACTCTTTAAAGTAGAGACACTACATACTGATATACACCTGAACATCAGCAGGAGAGGACTCTTTACAGTAGAGACACTACACACTGATATACACCTGAACATCAGCAGGAGAGGACTCTTTAAAGTAGAGACACTACATACTGATATACACCTGAACATCAGAAGGAGAGGACTCTTTAAAGTAGAGACACTACATACTGATATACACCTGAACATCAGCAGGAGAGGACTCTTTAAAGTAGAGACACTACATACTGATATACACCTGAACATCAGCAGGAGAGGACTCTTTAAAGTAGAGACACTACACACTGATATACACCTGAACATCAGCAGGAGAGGACTCTTTAAAGTAGAGACACTACATACTGATATACACCTGAACATCAGCAGGAGAGGACTATTTACAGTAGAGACACTACACACTGATATACACCTGAACATCAGCAGGAGAGGACTCTTTAAAGTAGAGACACTACATACTGATATACACCTGAACATCAGCAGGAGAGGACTCTTTAAAGTAGAGACACTACATACTGATATACACCTGAACATCAGCAGGAGAGGACTCTTTAAAGTAGAGACACTACATACTGATATACACCTGAACATCAGCAGGAGAGGACTCTTTAAAGTAGAGACACTACATACTGATATACACCTGAACATCAGCAGGAGAGGACTCTTTAAAGTAGAGACACTACATACTGATATACCCCTGAACATCAGCAGGAGAGGACTCTTTAAAGTAGAGACACTACATACTGATATACACCTGAACATGAGAAGGAGAGTACTCTTTAAAGTAGGGACAATACATACTGATATACACCTGAACATCAGCAGGAGAGGACTCTTTAAAGTAGAGACACTACATACACCTGAACATCAGCAGGAGAGGACTCTTTAAAGTAGAGACACTACATACTGATATACACCTGAACATCAGCAGGAGAGGACTCTTTAAAGTAGAGACACTACATACTGATAGACACCTGAACATCAGCAGGAGAGGACTCTTTAAAGTAGAGACACTACATACTGATATACACCTGAACATCAGCAGGAGAGGACTCTTTAAAGTAGAGACACTACATACTGATATACACCTGAACATCAGCAGGAGAGGACTCTTTAAAGTAGAGACACTACATACTGACATACACCTGAACATCAGCAGGAGAGGACTCCTTAAAGTAGTTTTGTTTGCTGAACGACATTAAACCAGATTTAGCCAGACTTCACTTTAATGATTTGATGTTTTGCAATAGATCCATACATGAAGCTACTTGTCGTTGCGTCATCTCAGTAATTTCCCATCATATGACCTATATTTATTAAATGTTTTCATTGCACAATCTTACTTTATTTGAACCTTTTTATGCTTATACAATATATTTTAATGTATATTTGATATATTGTATTACACATTCTAACTTAAAGGTGTGGTAGGTAAGTTTGAGAAACCGGCTCGAGATACACTTTTTGTTATATTCCATGGAATGCTCTTAACATCCCGATAGCAATGAATATCTGAAGTGCTTTGACAAAAAATCCATAAAAAAATATCATCTGTGGAAGCAGTAGTACTGTAAAAAGTACGACCAATCATTTTAGCCGGCTCGGCTAAAATAACTGGATGGCCTACCTGCCTTCCATCTGTGCACAAACTTATCTCGTGCCCTCATTGGTCATGTGCGCGTTCGTGTGTGTTGGAGGAGGGGCTCTGTGAGGAAGTGGCAGATTTTCTCCGGTTGTGTATTTTCAAATTCTAGCGATCTCGAGCCGGTTTCTCAAACTTATCTACCCCACCTTTAATAACTTTAAATGTAAATATTTGTAACGTTTTTTTTTATATTTTATTGGACGGTTTACTTGAACTTCTTTCATTTTACACAAATATTTTTTTTCAGATTATTATTGTTTATTAATTTTTTCCTTGAAATGGAACTGTCGCAAACCCAATTGTCCCGGAGATAAATCACTTAATTAAAGGTGGGGTGTGTAATTTATTTCAGAAACACTTGTTGTTATATTCCATGGAATGCTCTTAACATCCCGATAGTAATGAATATATTAAATGCTTTGACAATACTGTAAATACATAACAAATGTCATCTGTGGAAGCCGTAGCGCTGTAAAAAGCAAGACTGTTTTTAGCCGGCCCGGTAAAAAGGCAGCTTTTTACAGCGCTATAACAATCCAGGCAGGTCGTGGCCGACCTGCCTGTTAGCCTTCCATCTGTGCACAAACTTATCTCATGCCCTCATTGGTCATGTGCGCGTTCGTGTGTGTTGGAGGAGGGGCTCTGTAAGGAAGGGGCACATTTTTTTCGGTTGTGTACTTTCAAATTCTAGCGCACTCGAGCTGGTTTCTCCAAAATTACATACCCCACCTTTAAGTTCTGTTTTTTTTATTCCTTATTTTAAAACGGTTTAGCCAGACTTACCTTTTATATGCAAATATAAGCATCTCATGCATGAAACAGCTTGTATTTGACATTGTTGTTCGTGCAACTGCATTTGTTCTTGTCCAGTTGTCCCTTCCTTTTTTAAACCTAATGACATGTACCCTCCCCCTTCCTCTGGTATGGATGGAGGGTCTTCCTGAGTGCCCATCTCTCTGTTTTTGTGTTTCGGTGCTCTTTCTTCAGCCTTCTCCTCCTCCCCTCCCCGACCCTGGATCACAGGAAGAACATTGTTGCTTTTACATTTTCTGTTCTTGACCTCCACATTATTGCTTGTGGGAGAGGCAGAGGGAAGACAGACATACACACACACACACACACACCACACACACACACACCACACACACACACACACACACACACACACACACACGCATAGATCTACACTAGTTAGAGAGGTAACTCAATACAAAGCTGTTTCCTCCAACTTGAAAATAAGGTGGCCGACAGGTGCAAACGCGTCACATTTAGAGAACATTCAGCAACTTGAGGAGACATGCGCAGCGTTTACTAAAAGCTGCAGAAACCAAACGCTGCAAATACAAAACGCTGAAGAAGCTCAAACACAACGGAGACCAGGGGACACTAAAGAGTGACGACACAGCTGGGAACCAGGGGACACTAAAGAGTGACGCACACAGCTGGGAGACCAGGGGACACTAAAGAGTGACGCACACAGCTGGGAGACCAGGGGACACTAAAGAGTGACGCACACAGCTGGGAGACCAGGGGACACTAAAGAGTGACGCACACAGCTGGGAGACCCAGGGGACACTTAAAGAGTGACGCACCACAGCTGGGAGAACCAGGGGACACTAAAGAGTGAACGCACACAGCTGGGAGACCAGGGGACACTAAAGAGTGACGCACACAGCTGGGAGACCAGGGGACACTAAAGAGTGACGCCACACAGCTGGGCGGACCAGGGGGACACTAAAGAGTGACGCACACAGTGGGAGACCAGGGACCACTAAAGAGTGACGCACACAGCTGGGAGACCAGGGGACACTAAAGAGTGACGCACACAGCTGGGAGACCAGGGGACACTAAAGAGTGACGCACACAGCTGGGAGACCAGGGGACACTAAAGAGTGACGCACACAGCTGGGAGACCAGGGGACACTAAAGAGTGACGCACACAGCTGGGAGACCAGGGGACACTAAAGAGTGGACGAACACAGCTGGGAGAACCAGGGGACACAGCTGGGAGGACCAGGGGACACTAAAGGAGTGACGCACACAGCTGGGAGACCAGGGACACTAAAGAGTGACGCACACTAGCTAGCTGGACGGACCAGGGGGGACACTAAAGAGTGACGCACACAGCTGGGAGACCACGGACACTAAAGAGTGACGCACACAGCTGGGAGCCAGGGGACACTAAAGAGTGACGCACACAGCTGGGAGACCAGGGGACACTAAAGAGTGACGCACACAGATGGGAGACCAGGGGACACTAAAGAGTGACGCACACAGCTGGGACGGAGCGCTTTGTGACGTTCAGGATTATAAAGCTGGACAACCGTCTCAATTTAAAGTTTTATGGTCTTATATTAACAATGTGATCACATGATTCCCTCTGATATTACTACGTTAGCTACGTTAGCTACGTTAGCAAGCACCCCGAACGTCTCCAAGCATCCCGGCTCCAAGCTGGTGTGTGTCACTTTTTAGTGTCCCCTGGTGTCCGTTGTGTTTTGAGCTTCTGCAGTGTTTTGTATTTGCAGCATTTAAAAAAGTAAATAATGTCCAAAAAAAAGTTTGTTGTTTGGCCTTAAATCTTCTATCTGTTCACACAAAGCATATTCAATGGAAAAGATGCAATGAAACAAATGAGAAAAATGAACTAGATCAGAATCACTCTCTCTTCTGTGTGCAGATCTGTTCTGTGTCGTGGCAGATCTGTTCTATGTCGTGCAGATCTGGGATCTGCATACCATCTCACACACACACACCCTCTGTGTTTTCAGTGTCAGCACGGCAGTTTCATCTCTCAGAGAAACTCTCAAAACTGAGGATGGGGAAAATTAACGGATGCATCAAATGCCTCTTTATCTTCTTCAATGTGGTGTTTGCAGTGAGTACAAACTTTTATGATTATTATTGCTCCTTTTTTTGGTTACTTTTTTTTCTTCTCAACGTTTGTTTTATGTTTGGGCTAAAAGATAAAAAGAGGGGGGAAAAGAGGGTTAGGGTTAGGGGGGGTTAGGGTTAGAATCCGAAAAGAAAACCAAGTTAAAGATGTAATAATAATTTTCTGTGTTTAAGATCAATTGATGGGGTAAAAAAACCGAAAGAAATTGTAGTAATATATTTTTTTAATTTATAAAAATAATTATATATGCTACAAAATGAAGACTGCAAGAAGTCACAACTCTTTGATAATTAATATATATTTTTTAATTATTTCACTTGTTATTAAACAAAGATGGGGTTTTATCTTGCTGGGAAAAAAAATGTAGAATCTAGAATTTATTTTACTATGATGAAGAAAAACAGAAAGGATAGAGAGTTGCTCAAAAATAAATACAATATATATGTTTTTATGACTTTATTTGGTTTATTTATGGGTTTTTAAAACTCTTAAATTACATATATTAAATGTAAAAAAGCCTAAAAGTTTGATTTAATTGAAAATGAAGGTGTAAAACTTAAATTGAAAGTAGTGAAGGATTATTTTTTAATTTATTACTCGTGTAACTACATCAGATTTTTACATCAGCGTTCAGTCATTTCCAGTAACTGCAAAACAAATGGCAGCCGGGTCGAGTTCCAGATGGTTTTCTATGTGTTTTGCTCGGAGCGCTGGAGAAAGGAAGAAGGAAATAAAGAGTGGGTTTCTGAGGGGTGAGGGGGCATTAAGGTGTGTTGGTTTTTGGCAGGGAGAAGAGAAAAAAGCCTATAAAACTGAACCTTTTCACCCAAAAAATGTGGGAAACTGAGCAAGAGAATAAAGCTGAATCAGGTTCTAGAATAAAAAAGCGCAAAAACAATCAAGAGATCTTTTCGCCCTTCATTCCCCCCTTTTTTTTATTTAATTTAGAAGGGTAGAAATAATGTTGTTCAGCTCGATCAGCAGGTCTTATCTTTGTTTGTTTTAGGCAGGAAGAATGAAAAGATAAACAAAAAAAATAAAGCTTGGAATTGTGCAAGACAATAAAACTGATTGCACATTTCTTCACTTTTCCTGTCCTTCACACCCACTTTCCTTCCTTCTCAAACCAACACAATGTCCGTCTCCTGCCTCTCCTCATCTTTTGCAGCAGAGTAAATGCATTAGCTAATTGTATTATAAAAAAGGTAATCTATTTACAATTTTTAAAAAAAGAATTGGGAGGAGACGGAGAAAGTGATTTTAGTTTTTGGGTTTCTATCTCCCTCTAGTGTCTAAAGGCAGGAATGACAGAAATGGGTACGCATTTCAGGCATGGATAGGTAGAAATTAAATCACAATTTGCCATTTGTGTTTTTTATTCCATTTAAATATATGTTAGTTTAATTTACAATTGGTTTAATTTCTTTCTAAATTGTTTACATTGTTTACAATTTTCTAAAAATCTATATTGTTTGGCACTCTTCAGCGTCCATACATACATGGCGTTTTTAACATATTTGATTCTGTCCTCAGCTCCTCGGCGGTGTGCTGGTCTTCGGAGCAGTGAAGGCCACCCCCTTCAGCCACCAGGTAAACAACAACAACATCACAGATAGTGAATCCACAAAAAGTCCTACATTTTGGCTTTCGAAATGCAGACAGCATGCAAATCAGTTTATTCGCATTTTAACATTTTAAATTGTCAGAAGTTTAAAAAGCCAAAATGAGCCTCTAACTTTATAAACGGCTGCCTTTTATGTCAACACGTAGATATCTCTCTGATACGTTTATCGTCAGGCTGTTTATCTGACATTTTTTCGATTCTGGATACATTTTTTCAGATTATTCCGACACTACATGACTGCAGGGCAAAAGCCATA
This sequence comes from Trematomus bernacchii, assembly GCF_902827165.1. NCBI lineage: Eukaryota > Metazoa > Chordata > Actinopteri > Perciformes > Nototheniidae > Trematomus > Trematomus bernacchii. The sequence goes on from NW_022987642.1 coordinate 7,608, forward strand.
CCTCTAAATGTTAACAAAAGTGAGACATAATTATGTATCTGCCTCGCGTCTCTGATCCAGAATAGTTTCTTGCTTGGCCAAGACTACACTCTTCCACCAATTTTAATGAAAATTGTGCCTTTAGTTTTTCTGTAATCCTGCTGACAAACCAAGCAAAAAAAACAACAACTACTCTCCTTTTACTATAGAGTGGTAAAGGGATGTCGTATTTCTGTAGTGGACCCTGAAGGTAGCATCTCCCTGGTTCCCTCAACAAAAGAGGGGATTTTTCCTTTGGATTTTGGAATATTGACGAAAATAATCTCCAACAAACATTTACGAAATTTCACCCAGTGGGGTATTTACCCAACAACCAAAAACACATTCAGAAAAAAACCATTGACTTCCACTCCAGGGGACAGGAAGAGATACAATTCTGAGTCATTATAAGGTTTTAGAACAGCTAGTGGTCATTAGAAGAACTGCTATATACCTTTTTTTACGTTAGCTTGTTTTTTAGCACTGGCCTTTTTTTTTTTTAGCTCAGTTCAAATGTGTTGATGGTTCATTTCATTGTCAATAAATCCCATGAAAAGACCAAAAACCAACCATTTCGTTGGACAAAACCTTAACATCTCTTCAGATTGTGTTAAACTACAGACCTTATCTCAACCAACAACCAAAAGCACTTTCAGATAACGATTGGCCTCCAGACCCGGGGACAGGAAATGCTAAAATCATGAGTCATTTCCTGGGTTCATTCCTGTCCACTTGGCAGTGGACAGGAATGAACTCCAGCCTTTTGCATCAACGTTAGTTAGTTATAGCTGTAGCTATCTTTCGGGGTAATTTGTACAAAGAATCAAGCGTCATTTGGACTTTTTACAGAGGCTGTTGCCTAAGATATAACAACACTACTCTGGGTTTACTAGAAACATAAACAAACTACAAACGCTCCGACAGAAGTTGAACCAGAAACAGGGTTGTATTTCTGCCAGAGTTTGACATCTCGTGTGTGATCTGCCAGATGAATTCTCTCACTCATTATCTGCCTGGGATTAATGGTCGCTGCCAAACATCTTTTACAACTTCTCCATTACGGGATGTCTCCTGGCGGCACATTTACTGTAACGTGGCTCACAGAGTAAACCACTAAATGAGAGTCAGATGTGAACTACAAATAAAACGAGTTACAACAGAGGTTCCAGGGTTTGTTTGTGTTGATTACTGTAAATAAAAATAGGGGGATTTTTTTACCATTAAACAACCTTGTATAACCTCTTTCAGACTTAGGAATGTTAATTACGTCAAAGCTTTGAGTGTAAACAAAAGCAGCTGGTTTGTTACTTGGATAATCCTGCAGACATCGGAAAACCCCGTACCTGTTTAGAGATGTTTAAAACAAGTCAAGGTGAAGGATGGTGATTGTTTATAAGGAACGCCTGGCAGCTGCGTGAGACGTAGAGGAGGCTTTCAGTCCTTTTTTTAGTTTTTAATGCAAAGCAGATGCAGCCTTCAGGAGATTTTCCATTCCACCTTTTCTGGGAGACAGGACAATGCAATCAGAGCAGAAATCCAACTTGGTGTGGGGGAGACTTCTGTGTAGCAATGCAGTGGGAGTCGCCGACTCAGGAAGGAGACACGGGGAGAGCTGGAGCTCTGATGGCAAACACTGATGGGTTTATTTAGGAGCTTCGGCCGGAGAATTCAGAAAACAAGTCCAAGAGCCAGAGGTTCTGACTTCACGGTAGAGTTGCCACGAAGAACTCTCCCCCAGACCCGAGTATTTAGCTAGTTCAGAGAGAATAATCCACATTGTGGATAACAAGATAGAATCATAACACCTCTATCAGCTGACGCCATCAGGCAGGAGCAGGGAGACACAACACTGAGAGCACAGCAGCCAAGGCTACAGGTGCGTGCGCTCAGTCAGGACAGAACTGATACACTGGGTCAAAGTTATGGGCCGTGGGAAATATTTCCCCAACAGTTCCTCTCTTTTTATCAATTTTGATAACCTAAAAACCTTAGTCTAATAATATTTTGTTCAATACTTAAATCAATGGGAATCTTCAGATTTGAGTGTGGATTTACACAACATCAATTACATCAATAACAATCACATTAAGAACAACATGATAAGATTGAAACATTCAATCACAATGATTGAGACAGCCAATCATAATAGAAAAATCATCTCTCGTCAGTGTTTGGAGCATCTTTTGTCAAAAGCATAAGAACACATAAAATCACAGATACATAATAACAAAAACATTTATTTTAAACTAATATGTTTTAACATTTACTCATTAGTTAATCTCACTTATCAAACTATAAAATCAAAACCGGTTTACTTCAAGGCAATCCCTAGTCAAAAGCATTTTAAATTTAGGATCATAAGAGATCCAGCTAAGGTATAAGACATTCACACTGGTGATCTAATCAATCTGTAATCTGCAAAATTGCACTGTCTTCAATTTAGGATTATATTTACGTTAGCTTCATTAAATATTAAAGGGGACCTATCATGCAAAATGCACTTTTGTACGTCTTTTCTACATGAATATGTGTCCCCGGTGTTCCAGGGAACTCACCAAGGGTCAGAAAACACAACCCTCTCTATTTTCCTCCATACCCAAATCTCTAAAAAAGGGGCTGCAACGGATCTGATAAAAACTGATCCAGATTTGAACACTGTCCTGACGTCAGGACGGTGGCGCTACGGCTATTGGGCCAACTCCACCAATCAGGAGGACACAGCCACGGCCATTGCCGTTCGAAAGCGCTGGAGACGCTGTAGTGCATATGCCAGGCCTGTAGATGGTGCTGTTCTCACAGAATCAGCCCTTGCTAAAACAGAGCTAAAAAATGTAAAATTGAGCAAAATGAGGCATGGCTAAAATGCATGATCTGTTTGGTATTTTGAAAAAAAAAAAGTATAAATATGTTATATGTAAACACTATATTATTCAAATATAGCATGATAGGTCCACTTTAAATCAAAAGATTATGGCATGATAACATAATTACATTACTTAAACTATCAATCCTTATGTCATTTCATAATCTGAAGGGAAAAATTAAACAATTCTCAAAATGTTTAACAATCTGAAAAGGAAAAGTTAGGCAAATATTCAAAGACTTTTGTAAAAACCTGGAAAGGAAGGATTAAACATAATCCAGTTCATAAACAATGATTTTTCCTGGAATTTATATCATTTTTTGGGGATTATTATTGGATATTCTACTTTTTTAAATTGCCAACAAATCCAATGTTTGGGTCGGTCTTCTCTTTCACCAGAGTATGAGCTCCTTTGTAAAGATAACTGTACGATGGCTCTACAATGGCCGTAACACTAATATTAGTAGAAACACGCCGCTGTTTTAACACTAGAACCGCCAATCGGGTCAATTTGACCCAGAGCTGTTTTTTATTGTGTGTAACTTTTTTTCAATAAAATATTTAAAGTCTTCCAGTCTGTGACTTTTCCTGAAATTGTGTTATGTAGCACCCCTATGTTGTTAAAAATGGTCAATATGAAGTCAGATTGAAGAAATCGCCCAAAAAATTGCCATTTATACCTATTTCCGCCAAGCGGGTCATATTGACCCCACCCCTTTTCATATAAACATGACGTGTTGCTATAGCAACGCCTTTTGTCTACTGCGGTTCCTCCTTATAGATTGAGAGATAGATTGAGAGAGAGAGAGAGAGATGGATAGATATATTGAAAGATAGAGAGAGTAGAAGATTAGAGAGAGATGAGAGAGACGAGAGAGAGAGAGAGAGAGAGAGAGAGAGAGGAGAAGAGGAGGAGAGAGAGAGAGAGAGAGAGAGAGAGAGGAGAGAGAGAGAGCGAGGAGAGAGAGAGAGAGAGAGAGAGAGAGAGAGACTGTAGTGACGGAGTGCGCTCCCGCTCACGGGAGACTGCTCGCACTGCGCTCCGCAGCAAACAGCTGTGGGGCGAGTTGAAGGTACGTTATGCTGGCCGCGGTGTCTAAATAATGCTTCCTGCCCAGCGGGCCATTTATAATGTCGAGCCCTGTATGAAAAGCTGAGAGTCCACAGATTATATTGGTATACGTTTTCATCCCTGTGCGATCAAAACTCTCTGTTCAATAAAAGAACATTTTACCTTGAAAATCAATGCATTCTAATAGCGGGTCAATTTGATCCAGGTGGCGGTTTTAGGTATAAAAAATCTCTGGCGGTTCTAGTGTTAAAAACGATACATGGTTGTGGCAAACGATAAAATTAATATATTCTGTCTGCCCTTCAAAATCTGGATGTGAAACCTTTGAGAAAGTCGCCAAAGATAGAGAAGTAAACATTTACATGTACTACAATACAGTGTTGTAGTCAAGTCACCAATTCACGAGTCCAAGTCACTCTCGACTCACCACTCTTCGAGTCCGAGTCCAAGTCCGAGTCACCAAGGGAGAGTCGTAGTCGAGTCCGAGTCCAAGTCCGAGTCACCCAAGGAGTGTCCGAGTCGAGTCCGAGTCCGAGTCATCATTACCTGTGTTCGAGTCCGAGTCCAAGTCCGAGTCACCCAAGGAGTGTCCGAGTCGAGTCCGAGTCCCGAGTCATCATTACCTGTGTTCGAGTCCGAGTCCAAGTCCGAGTCACCTAAGAAGAGTCCAAGTCAAGTCCGAGTCTCCAAGTCTTCATGTATTAATCTATGTGTTGTAATGCAGCTGCTCCTCTACATTGCTTTTATCCTGTCATGTTATACTAATCTGTCTATTGAACTGCTGTGAAGCCAGTTTGGCTACAATTCTTGTAATAGGTGCTATACAAATATAAAGCTTATTACTAATATTAATATTATTATTATTATTGTAAATGACCCATAATATGTCTAACTATATTTAAAATTAGTTACCTTTTAGAGAAGTGATTATATTTGTAATCCAATATTTTCCTATGGTAACGTTTTCGTTTTGCACTTTTATTTTGATAGTAATAAGATCGGGACTCTTATTTTGAAGGAACTCTTACCGGTTAAATCGGTTTACCGATAAAGATTGAGCCCCAGAAAGCACATGGCTACTTAGCATGCAAAATGAAGTCATTCTGCATGTTAAGTAGCCATGTGCTTTCGTGTTATCGGCTGAATCTTTATTTATTGATTAGATCACGTTACTCTGATGATCGTGTTCAAGACAGCCTATATGTCTGAACTCGATGTTTAGAGTAATGTGTTACGGAGCCTTCTCTTCTCTTCAATATTGTTTCCACATAACGAGCATTTTGCGCTGCTCTTTTCCAATGTGGAAGCAGAATGTGTGAAAGCATACAGCACGATGCGGGGTGTGTCTCTAGACATCTTTAGACTGGAATAGCGGGGCCCAGTACGTGTACTCGCCTCACAGGTGCACACGCCAGGATAGAGGACATCAGACTCCAGAGAAAACTTGCTCGAGTCCAAGTCGGAGCATCAATGTACGAGTCCGAGTCCGAGTCATCGTGGGGGGGAACATTCACGAGTCCGAGTCCAAGTCATTGTAAGCGAGAATTCACGAGTCCGAGTCCAAGTCCAAGTCATCGTGCGCGAGAATTGACGAGTCCAAGTCCAAGTCGCGTCAATCAATGCGCAAGTCCGAGTCGAGTCACGAGTCCCGAAAATCGGCACTCGAGTCCGACTCGAGTCCGAGTCCAGGACTCGAGTACTCCATCTCTGCAACAATATGATGTAAAGTGTAACAAAACTCATTACTTTTATATATATTAGAATAAACAATACTAGTGATTTTGTCAACAACTAATCAATAAGTGCGGAAGATGTATTTACATCTATTTGCGGTCTTAAAAATGAAAAAAGCTAAATGTACATTTTGAGTAGCTTTAGTGTAGAAGAATAATTGTCCACACCAGGATTTGATGGTATTTATACATACTTATATAATTCACTCTTCAGTAAAGCACTACGTTTTGCATGACGCATTTGCCAGAAACGCAGCTCTGAACATCGATTTCTGAACAAGCTGTTTCTAATCTAAGTTAGCCTGGCTAAGTAGCATATTTTTCTCGGATGTTGATGATGATAAATGAATCATTTATCTTCAGAAGCAACATATTATTATTTGAAATGTGTTAGTTTAGGATAGACCCCTTGAAATGGACCATCATGTTTCAACGGGGTCTTAACATGGTACAAACAGCAGTAACAAGAAAGCAAAACCAAAAAACGAAATCATGTCACAAAACAACCAACAAGACTACTACGATCACAACACAAACATTAAGGATACAAATGTGGACATTAATACATGTTCCTAGCAATAAAAACAAAACAATTAATACAAACTATAGTGTTTTGTACTTGTGAATTGATCAATAGCATGTACAGTTAACAGCAAAAAAGAATATTTTTTTGTGGTACATTATTCCAGTCTGAAGGAGCTTTGAACATTCAGTAGAGGATGTTTTACGTTTGGGATTCTAGTTATTTGTACTTTTTATCTTGTTTTATTATTTTACTCCTATTGTGTTATTTTATATTTGTTCCTTATACAGCACTTTGGTCGACTGAAGTTGTTTTAAATGTGCTATGTAAATAAATAGAGATTGAGATTGAGATACTGAGGATGAAATATGGGCCCATCTGTGCTTAATACTTTGCAAAATGAAAGAAACTTGACCTTGTGTTGTCCTGTTTTTCAGTTTACGGCGGTGGGGGGTCCGAGTCTGGCCTGGACTTGGGTGTTTGCCCTCGGTGTCCTCATCCTCCCTGTCTTTGGAATCGTTGCCGCATGCATGGAGAAACAACTCCTCTTCAAAATAGTACGTACAAGATGTGAAACAGAGGAAGAATTCATGTTGTTTGGTTTGTCTGACAGTTTTTGTTTTGTTTTTCTGGAAAGCGACCCTCGGTCCCCTGAAAGGCGCTATATCAATTTAAGTTATTATTACAGTATGACACTAATTTGTCTTTCTTTAGATTAACCACCATATTTAACAGGAGTGTTCTGACATTGTGTGATTTACAGTTTGCAGGTTTCATGGTGGCGGGAATGATCATCATGCTGATCTTTGGCATTGTTGTCGTTGTCGCAAGAAACACGGTAATCTGTTTATCTAGCTACCTACTTTCCTAATGCTATTTCTACCTTAATGTGACTTTCTCTATATCTAACTGACTTCATGCTTATATTATCTATATCTACCTTGATGCTAACGTGATGTCTATAAACAACCCAGTCTTACGGAATTTCGTGTTATAGTCACGACATGTAATCTATTGATTCGTGTTCACCAACACGATTATCCCCCTTTTTTTTTTTCGTGTCACACAGAACGATTTTAAAAGCAATGTATTTCTATTGGTAGTGTGTTTCGTGCCTGCAACACGTCTTTTTGTCCGGTCGGGTCTTGGAAGACCGGAAGCTGTGGGGTTCATAAAAAAATTTTCTTACTCAATATCAAGCCAGGATTATTGTTTTTATTTTAAATCGTATAATGTCGGACTTTTTTTGCCGTCCATGAGGTAAAGAAATGGCTCAGAGCCTCAGAATACTGAAATCAGTATTTTTTTAAATCTTTTTTTCCTTCTAATTTGTTATTCTTTTCTAAATAACACACTGTTATTTACTCATCAATAACACACAATTATCCTTGTTTTTATTTATTAGTTTAATTCTATAATCTCTGGCTTTTTTGGCGTCTGTCAGGAACTGAATTTCAAAATAAAATAACCGGAAACAGACGTAGGCCTATATGGGACATTTCTAGCATCATTGCGATACACACCCACTGAACTGATTACCCAAGATCCTCAGCTATGGTTTAAGCTCAGTGATTGGATGTTTTTGCCGCAATGCACGTTGGGTTATGGTGTTAATGCGATATGAAATCCGAAAAACATTTCGGAGTTTAGGGTGGCCAAAGACACTACGCCAAAGACACTACGCCGAGCGTCAAACAGCACTTTGAAATGGAACGAAACCACGGCAGACTATCCAAAACTGAACGGGACCAGCCCCCCCCCCACCCCCCAGAACTACACATGCTGGCTATTGTGTTTCGCAAAATGTGCTATGGGACGTCTCTACTGGGAACGTTTTCGTTTTTCCCACAATTAGAAGTTGCCAGTATTAAACACATTTGTGTTATCACATTTAAAACATATAATTAATAAATGGGTGAAAATCGCTTGTGTCCATAATGGGCAGCATTAATATATACCCACATGACAGCTCATTTTTACTTTGTAATTCTACTCCACTACAATTCAGACGTTAACCTGGTATTTTTACTCCACTACATTTATTTTAGTTACTTTGCAGATTCTGATTAATGATGTGAAATATAAACAACCCTTAAATCAGGCTTTAGTTACACCTGAGTAAAATTCAGTGAAGGTGATTGTTAAGTGCCAACAATCAGGCGAGATATTTGGTAGTGGGTGCTTGAGAAGACTAAACATTTATCTGCAGATCTCTATAAAACATATTCATTACTCGTTATTCTCTACTAATAGTTAATTAAAAACTGTATATAATGGCTATTTTGCACATCCCTTTCAAGATTTCAAGATTTTCTAAGGTTTATTGACATATCATATACACAACTACGGTGTAGTTATGCAATGAATGAAAAACTTGGGTCACAGGTTCATCAACAGTGCATTACAAGACATCTATCGATATCTGTGTACCTCCACCATTAAACATATTCTGCACATTTCTTATACGATCTACATACATCTTACAAGAGTATAATTAATATGTATAATATCAGTTAAAATAAGTGCTTCAACATAGTTAACATTGCAGGAAAGCAATATATTAGACGTTAAGTACTTTGTCAGGCTTAATATGTATCTGTAGATACCCCCAAAGCTTTTTTCTTATTTAAAAGAAGACCTTAATCTAAAGTATTCTTTAATGTTTAAATAAAGGTTAATTAGTTGGTCTGTTTTGCACATCCTCCTATTGATATCTTTATACATCCGGCACTAAACTGTTTTATTGTAGAGATCACTTACAGTATCTTCTTGATATTTTATATTCTATATTTCTATCATTGACCTTCTACTTTTACTCTTAATATGTTTTTCATCAAATATAACATATTCAACAAAAAAATTAAATAACGTGCTTTATCCACTAGGTTGGTAAACTGTCAAGTTTACAGTGTTAACACAACAAATTATACTTTGTATTATTAGTGTAGGACACTTGTGTATGTATAACATCTGAAGATGTGTAGTTTTATTCATGTTTTCACATAAGTTTACAGGATATTGCTATATTATTTGACATGTTTTACTTCTACACAATAATATCTGATTTGTAAAACATCACAGACAGAAAGGTATATTCGTCATTTAATGGTAAGCTATTGAAATTGTGATTCCATAGATGTGTCTCCCATCACCCAAAACCCCTGACTATTCTCTCAACTCAGTATTTACATTCTTTAATGCAAAGAAAATCAATAATATCTTTAAAAACTACAAGTCCTTTTCTATCAGCTGTGCACTGCTACCTATCTACCAATAGGATCAAATATAAAAGTCAACTGAATTAATGTTGATACTGCAAGGAGACGTATTGTGTGAAGAGAAATTGAAGTTGTTTAATTGCTGATATATTTATGATCCACGTCACGTATTCAGTTTCGGCGGCAGTTCTTCCAGTTTGTCCAAAGGTCTTCTAATCAGGGCTCTATAAATAACTACGGCAGATGTGTAATATTTAATGCAGCCGAACCGTGTATTACAATGCCTTTATGTGATGACTTCCAAAGAGAAAAGCAAGAACACGCGGAATAAAGTATTATTATTTTTTTTTTATGTTTTCGGATTTCATATCGCATAAACACCATATCCCAACGTGCATTGCGGCTAAAACATCCAATCATGTATGTTGTCAATAGGCTTGTTTGAGACAAGCGAGACCTGCGCAGACCTGCGCAATTGCGATCAACGTCTTGCTCGTGCGTTGCATGATGGTTAGTCATTTTGTCCGACTTGCTCTGGAGGCTCGCCTACATGAGACGTTGAAATCTCGCGGGACAAAGACTCCCGCAGACTTGAGAGCGAGGCGGCGCAGTTTCTCTCCACGAGCTGCCGAAGCGAAATGCTTGATGGGAAACGACTCGCTGGTATCTCGAGCTGAGCGCTCATTGGTGGGTTTTACCCCGTGCTGGAGATGAAACTCTCCATTGGCTCGGCAAAGGTTTGTTGTTGTTTTGTGTCCGTTTTACGTCGCCACTTCCATTCACATTTTTCATCATTGTTCCACAATGTTTATCATCATGAAATTAATATCTATATATTTTATACTATACTTGCACTGCTTACCGTTGTCATACTTTATATATCTTAGCATATTCATACAACACACTGTTCATACTAGGCTAGGCTACTGTATATAGTGTATTCATACCCCTCACTGTGTATTCATCATTCAATTCATTCTATATTTTATTCTGTAGATTGTGTACATTACTTTTCACTTTACTGCTTGTTGCACTCCTGGTTAGAAGCTAAACTGCATTTCGTTGTCTCAGTACCTGTAATCTGTGCAATAACAATAAAGTTGAATCTAATCTTGAGCCGGAACAAATGTATTTACTTAGTACATATCTGACATTAACGATTAAACACATTTGTCCATTCTTTATCAATCAATCAATCAATGTTTATTTATATAGCCCAATATCACAAATGTTACATTTGTCTCAGTGGACTTCACAGTTTGTACAGAATATCAGTATGACAATACGACACCCTCTGTCCTTACGTTTCACATCATACAAGGAAACACTTCCAGAGAAAAACCCACAGTTTAAAGGGAAAATGGGAGAAACCTCAGGGAGAGCAACAGAGGAGGGATCCCTCTCCCAGGACGGACAGACGTGCAATAGATGCCGTGTGCATTTATAAATGTAAACCGAGTCAAGCCGACTCCGGAGGTGGCAGTATGCACCTTAAAGTTGTTTGAAATCCGCCAAAAAACCGAGAGAAGAAGAAGAAGAAGCCGACGCCCAGCTGTCCGACTTCAGGCGAGCTTTTTGAGACCTCCCCCGGCTGCGATCGGCTATTCTCGTCTACTTTCGAGGCGAGCCGCAGCTCGTCTCAAACAAGCCTAGTGTATATTCAAGCTTTTCAGCTAGTAGATGTTACAACACTACACTTTTCTTTAAATGGTGTTGATGCTCGAAGTTGATGCTAGTTTAAGTTGACTTTCCAACCCAGTCTCACGGCATTTCGTGTTATAGTCACGAAATTAATCTATTGATTCGTGTTCACCAACACGATTTCGCCATTTTTTTCGTGTCACACAGAACGATTTTAAAAGCAATGTAAATAATAACAAATTAGAAGGAAAAAGACATTTAAAAAAATACAGATTTCAGTATTCTGACACAGAACGATTTTTGAAGCAATGTATTTCTATTGGTAGTATGTTTCGTGCCTGCACCAAATAATAACAAATTAGAAGGAAAAGAAAAGATGACAAAAAATACAGATGTCAGTATTCTGAGGCTCTGAGACATTTCTTTTCCTCGCGGACGGCAAAAAAACTCCGACATTATACTATTTTAAATAATAGGGTTAGGGTTAGGGTAAGATATAAGAAAATGTTTTTATGAACCACACAGCTTCCGGTCTTCCAAGACCCGACCGGACAAAAAGACGTATTGCAGGCACGAAACATACTACCAATAGAAATACATTGCTTTTAAAATCGCTCTGTGTGACACGAAAAAAAATGCGAAAATCGTGTCAAACGAATCAATAGATTAAATTAGTTTCGGTGAGACTGGGTTGGACTTTCTTAACAATCTTCAAAACATCTCTCTCGGTCTTGATGCTAATGTTGTTGTTTGTTGTTTTATAGCTGAAGGATTCTTTGGACAGCGCCTCCTCTGAAGTAGCAAAGCCTTTCATGGAAGACGAAGCAATGAGAGTGATACTAATGGGATTCGAAGAGCATGTAAATGCACTTTTAAACTCTTTCAAATGTAGTCTAGCACCTATATTTTAAAACATGGTTCTTCTAGGATGAATGCTTTCCAATGTACGTTAGAGGAAGTAAACAGATTTATTTTTTAAATGAAGGGTTGTACATTGATGCTTACATTACAGTTACATTCATATTTGATAAAAACTCACACTGTACATTTTACATTTATATTCAATTTAATATATACTGTATATATAATTTCCTGCTTTATATTTTGTCAATGTAAATTTGTATTTCAACTTGTATATTTTCTACTTTTTTAATGCTATTTTATTTTTATTTCAAATGTTTACATTTTGGATTGTTTATTTCTAGTCTTTTCATTTCTCTAATGTACACTGCCTTGTCTTTTTTTGCTGCTGCAATGCAAACAAATCCCAAATTGGGATCCATTAAGTACTTCTTATCTTATCTTAACCCATTAGAAGCATTGGAAATGGATCATTCCTAGGCTAAATTCCCACCTTGTGTAACCTTTTGTCTCGTATGTTTTCAGGGCCACTGCTGTGGTGTGGTCAGCTCCAACGACTGGGGAAACGACATCCCTCAGTCCTGTGGGTGCAAGGACCAATATACAGGATTCCCCTTTTCGTCTGGATGTAAAGCCAAACCTGTGGTAGGTTTTGTTAAATTAAACTGAAGGAACAGGTTTAGAAATATACTGTATAGGTAATCAGTCAGCCCCTTTTAGTTCTCGTGCAAAAGTTAACGCCACTTTTACCTCACTAAATAAACCAAATAATCTGGAAGCTGTATATGATTTTCGGTAATGGTGGTAGTCATGGATGGTCTATGAGTTGCCATTCGAGCTTCTTCTGTCCACATAAGGAACAGATTAAGATAATGAATCCTATATCCCTAAAACACTATGGCAGTTTCGTTAAAACTCTAAACAGTGATTCATGAGGGTAATACCTCATGAATCACTGTTCTCAGTATTGCTTAGAAAGTAAAACTTGTCTGAGTAAAGCAAGAAGGAGTTATCATCACAGGATCAGCACATACAATATAATCTTAAAGATGAACTGTTGCATTACCCAGGGCTTTCATGTATTTACAGGTTTAGTTAATACAGTAAAGGTTTATTAAGGGATTGGGATGCCTTAAATGACCTCCTCTTTACGATGTGTGGTTCACTTCTGTTCAAATGCATTTATAGCTGTTCTTGAACACTTGTTTTTGACTTTCTGTACCTTTGTTTTTCTTGCAGGGAGCCTCAGGCCCAGACGAGATCTACGCGACGGTATTCAATCAATTAACCAATTAACCAAGACACCATCCAGTTCTCCTTCCTGTGACGTTTCCAGATAATGACCCTTTCTCCATCTTTTTCTCCTGCAGAGCTGCAGCAGTGTTCTCTTTGAGTTTTTCAACATCATCTTCAAGATCATTATGGGCATCTTCTTCACGTTTGCAGTCCTCGCAGTAAGTTTCTTATTTATTCTTCTTTTTTGTCCGTGTTGATGGATTCGGCACCATTCAGCAGCGTTTTGCCCCCAACCGTAACACTAAATTATGAAAATATGAACTTTGCTACAGCTCGGGTTGACTTCGACACATTGCTTTGCTATTCCATTTTATTGAAGGTCTAACTAATTCAATGGACCTAAAAAATGAACTAGCAATTCACAAAGTTCTCCTAGTCTTCGGTCAAAGTTCTAAACCTAACATTTTGAGGTCTTAAGAAGTCGTTGTGTCAGCAAATTTCAGCTAACTTCCCTGGTTACTCTCCATCAATAACAGATAATCTAATGGTATACTAATACCGATTGTTTATTGATTATAGGTTATTGATTATAGGAGATTACAAAAAAATAACCAAACCTTGGATACAATGATTAATAGGTTGGGTTTGTTCAACACAATACTTCCTGGAATACTTTTTTATTTTATTTTTTTTAATTGTTTTGTTTAATTGTTCTGTTTTAGTTTTTTTTATTAAGTATAATAAGACTTAGAAAATCTTTCCAGGGACTACAGATGAAAAATAGCCTCTTGGCTAACTCTGGCACATTTACAGAAATGTTGATCAATGTCCCTGTTAAATAAATGAATAATAAAAAAGAAAATAATATTAAAGAGGGGTCTGAATTTACCCTATTGTTGATGATTGGATTTGATTTAACAGCAATGTTAAAGGTGGGGTAGGTAAGTTTGAGAAACCGGCTCGAGATACACTTTTTGTTTGTCCCGATAGCAATGAATATCTGAAGGGCTTTGACAAAAAATCCATAAAAAAATGTACGACCAATCATCTGAGCCGGCCCGGCTAAAATAACTGGATGGCCTACCTGCCTGTCAGCCTTCCATCTGTGCACAAACTTATCTCGTGCCCTCATTGGTCATGTGCGCGTTCGTGTGTGTTGGAGGAGGGGCTCTGTGAGGAAGTGGCAGATTTTTTCCGACTGTATTTTCAAATTCTAGCGCACTCGAGCTGGTTTCTCCAAAATGACCTACCCCACCTTTAATGTTGCTTTTGGACCTCAAAATAACCGAAGTAAATGTAGAATTTGTTGTTATTAATTCCGAGCAAGTTAGTTATGAGGTAAAACGCTTCATGGGGTAAAAATATGTGGATTTTAAAGTTGCTTACCTTTTTATTTCTCTCTTCTGCAATAGTGTCTTCTGATTGGTCCGTTTTTTAACCGTCTTCCTGTCTTTTTTCCAGCTGCTGGGCCTGCTGATGAGCATCCTGATGATCCATCAGATCAGAAAGCACGACAGCGGAGGATCGTCCATGGCCATGAAGACCTACTAGAGAAAGCTCCTCTCTTGACCTCTGACCTTTAACTGGAGGCCTTACTTTACCTTTCATATTATATCTTCTCCTGACATGCTTCTTTACTTTCAGCTTTTTGTACTGTGGAGAATGTAACTTGAGATGCAAAACCTTTATTTTTTTAATCGCTCTTGTGTGTTTTGGTCGTTTGCTGTATTATAGTTATAGAATAGTGATATTGGGTAAATGTCAGGAACCAGGAGGTCTTCTGGATCCAATAAACCCAGTTCCCACGCTTTATTTGTACGTTTATGATCATCTAATTTGCTTAAAAAATTCTTGCCAATTTAACCTTTAAAGGTGGGGTAGGTACGTTTGAGAAACCGGCTGGAGATACACTTTTTGTTATATTCCATGGAATGCTCTTAACATCCCGATAGCAATGAATATCTGAAGTGCTTTGACAAAAAATACATAAATAAATATCATCTGTGGAAGCTGTGGTACTGTAAAAAGTACGACCAATCATCTGAGCCGGCCCGGCTAAAATGATTGGATGGCCTACCTGCCTGTCAGCCTTCCATCTGTGCACAAACTTATCTCGTGCCCTCATTGGTCATGTGCGCGTTCGTGTGTGTTGGAGGAGGGGCTCTGTGAGGAAGTGGCAGATTTGTTCCGGCTGTGTATTTTCAAATTTGAGCGCACTCGAGCCGGTTTCTCCAAAATTACCTACCCTACCTTTAACTCTATGAAATATTACAAATGAAGTGTCCATATCGATGTTTCGATGGTCAGTGATTGTAAGACATATCTGAAGTTATCATTAGTAAACAGTTTAAGGTGAATGCCGCCACCTACTGTCCAGAGTGTGTAACGTCATGCCTGAAAGATGATTACTCTGAGGATAAAACAAACAAACCTTTATTCTAGATATTAAACCTGTATTGTTGTGATATTTGAATAAATCCATTCGGACCTGAAGTTGTTATTCCCTGATCTTTAATAACCCTTTTGTGCTCCACTCTCTTCCCATTGCTTTAGACTCAGTGATTATCATTGAGTCCAGTGTGTCCTCATCTAAACCTGGAAAAAATAACATGTTTTCTAAAGTTGCCGGGAACATTTTACAGACTTTAGTTAATAATTTAGTTATAAACTCTACTCTTTATGTGGATTTCATTAGTCCTTGCTGTTAAACTGATTTCATTTCAGATCTCCTAAATATCATTAGCAGTTATATTTGGCACTATTTTGACTTTTTGAGTACCAGAATCCAACAAAAAGGGAAAGACGATTCATCTTCTTTGGTGTTTTACAGCCGTTTGCATCCACAGTGTTACACTACTGCCTCCTTCTGGATTTTGACTGTTCCTCAATACTGAGTGCTTTCTCCAAATTCCAATATATTTCCAACGTTGTGCTCAACCATTCCCACGTTCCTTAGCCTTGTCATAACTTCCTGTCTTTGCTGAGTATTTTATTAGTGTACTATTAAGATTGCTGTGTTCAATTAACCTGCTCGCTACGACTTCACCTTTCCACACTGCTCCTATATTTCTTAAAGGGGACCTATTATGCAAAATCCTCTTCTTCATGTCTCTTCTACATCAACATGTGTCCCCTCTTCTTCATGTCTCTTCTACATCAACATGTGTCCCCTCTTCTTCATGTCTCTTCTACATCAACATGTGTCCCCTCTTCTTCATGTCTCTTCTACATCAACATGTGTCCCCTCTTCTTCATGTCTCTTCTACATCAACATGTGTCCCCTCTTCTTCATGTCTCTTCTACATCAACATGTGTCCTCTCTTCTTCATGTCTCTTCTACATCAACATGTGTCCCCTCTTCTTCATGTCTCTTCTACATCAACATGTGTCCTCTCTTCTTCATGTCTCTTCTACATCAACATGTGTCCCCTCTTCTTCATGTCTCTTCTACATCAACATGTGTCCCCTCTTCTTCATGTCTCTTCTACATCAACATGTGTCCCCTCTTCTTCATGTCTCTTCTACATCAACATGTGTCCCCTCTTCTTCATGTCTCTTCTACATCAACATGTGTCCCCTCTTCTTCATGTCTCTTCTACATCAACATGTGTCCCCTCTTCTTCATGTCTCTTCTACATCAACATGTGTCCCCTCTTCTTCATGTCTCTTCTACATCAACATGTGTCCCCTCTTCTTCATGTCTCTTCTACATCAACATGTGTCCCCTCTTCTTCATGTCTCTTCTTCATCAACATGTGTCCCCTCTTCTTCATGTCTCTTCTACATCAACATGTGTCCCCTCTTCTTCATGTCTCTTCTTCATCAACATGTGTCCCCTCTTCTTCATGTCTCTTCTACATCAACATGTGTCCCCTCTTCTTCATGTCTCTTCTACATCAACATGTGTCCCCTCTTCTTCATGTCTCTTCTTCATCAACATGTGTCCCCTCTTCTTCATGTCTCTTCTTCATCAACATGTGTCCCCTCTTCTTCATGTCTCTTCTACATCAACATGTGTCCCCTCGGTGTAAAGAGACTCTGAAAGTTTCAGGAACAAAGATTCTCTCTCTTTTTGATCCATTTATATAAAAACCTGTCTGAAAATGAGCTGATCAGATTTTGGCCACTTTATGATGTCATAACGATGTTTTGTGTCTTGTGTAACCATTAGCCAATCAGCAACCAAGGTAACCCCCCCCCTTATCACCTGAATCTCCTTCTAGAGCACCATTGAGTTCTTTGTAACCAAATATCTCTCAGAGGGGCGTGGGGAGGGGCTCCTTATTTTCATCTAAAGTAACAGACAGGGGCCGTTTCTCAATCGCGAGGATATTGGCTTCCAAGCCAATATTTCAAGGATGCTACGTCATCGAGTGCCGCCGAAGGACTGTTCCAATCTCCAGCATACTTGGAATTCCACCGAGGCCGCGTCCTTGGTTTGGGGGAAATTTCGAGGCTGCACATGGGTAGACTTCGCATCCTTAAAATCCCCACAATGCTTTGCGCATGGACCAATTTCCCCAAATCTGTGGCGGAAGATGTAAGGCGGGGCCTCTCATATGACCAGTGGCGGCCGGCCCATAAAAAATAAAAAATAAATAAATAAAAAAATATATATATTTTTTAATTTATTTTTAAGTTTAGTTTTTCTCGTTTTTGATCAGAATTGTTGTTCTGCAAAAGGTGAGCATATCTCCATGTTTTGCTACCTAAAGCTACGTCGTGTGATGTCTGTATTTGCTTCCCCTGTCGCGAGTTCTGATCGCTCAGTGATGATACTTATATTTCTAGAATATGTGGAATCTCAGCTTGTAAACTTGTTTGTGCATATCCGATAAGTATATCGATTGATTTATACCTAGAGTGCGTTAGCATTTTTTTGCTCAGGGCTCATTTAGACGCTTCTTGTGAGACTTGTGTTTTGTTTCGGTAAACATGGTTCATATCATCAGTTAGATGCGTTTCCTCTGAGTAGGACACATGAATAGTTTATTACATTTTAAGAAGCCCTGAGACACAGTTTCGTGAGAAAAAAAACGGGGGAAAAAAGCCCCTTAACAGGTTAAATGGGAATTAAATCAGTGTTCCCAAAGCCCCGGTGTTCTGCAGTTTGTGTGGGCCTACTGTACTGTTGCACAGTTTATGCTGTAGAAACTATGTCCAGGACAAGGTGTTTGGAAGTTTTAGAAGATTCATAGCTAACCACACTGAAGTTATGGAGGTATTGATCAGTCTTCTCATATTTTTAAGCCTCAAATTGTCCTTCTCCCCCCTCTAACATCACCAGAAGTCATGATTTAAGGGGTCTTTTCTGAAAATAAATTACCGGGGGAGCATCCCCCCGGACCCCTCTAGTATTGTTTGATCACCATTTCCACAGCCCCACCTAAAATATTTTCCACCAGCCGCCACTGCATATGACGCACACCTGCACACTTGCTAGCCTGTTCCACTCTTCGTTTTCCGAATGCCAGGAAGTATTCTTGCCTCGCTTCTGAAGCAAGATGCTCGGCTCGGCTGTGCTACCAAGCAAGCATCCTCGCGATTGAGAAACGGCCAGAGAATCAGCACTTTTGAAACAGGGCTGAAACAGAGGGGATTATGGGATGCTGCAATGATCTGTTTGGTGTTTCAGCCAATCAGAGACATGTTCTGTATATATCTGAGACCTATAATATATTGATGAAAAACAGTATAATAGACCTTTAAAACCCTAGCCTTGCTTTGTATTGAATATAGATGCCTTCCCTTTATTGAGCTTTTCCAGTATTGCTGTCATTGATTGAAAGATCTTGCTTCTCCAGATTTTCCAATGTGATCAGAGCAGATCAGGAACACCTGAGCAAAGGGAGGAGTGCTAATTCATGTAATCAGTTACACCTGTGTTTACTCTGAAAGGAGAAATACTTTAGGGGTATTTTATTGTTCTTTTGCACAGACTATACTCGAACAAATGCATGTGTTCTACT
The DNA here is from genome assembly GCF_902827165.1 of Trematomus bernacchii. NCBI lineage: Eukaryota > Metazoa > Chordata > Actinopteri > Perciformes > Nototheniidae > Trematomus > Trematomus bernacchii. The sequence continues at coordinate 26,742 of NW_022987642.1, forward strand.
TTTGTCATGATGATTAGAAAAACCCTACAGCCAGTTTCCAAAATCTGTTGGGAAGCGTGAAACCAGAATGTGGGTGTATTGTTGATGTGTCCTCGTACTTTAGGTCACTTTTTCTTCCAGGATAAAGCAGCAGACACTAGAGGGCAGTACAACCCAGAGAACAGTGTGTTGATGTCTTTATGATCCAGGCTCAGACATTCATATCCACGGATCATATTGGTGTGAATAAACTGGGGAAGAAGAAATAAATGACATTATTACGTGTGTAAAATCACATAAATAAGACAGGGTGTTTGATGGAGCATCTTGAAGAGCATCTAGCGATTAGCATGTATGTCTTTCTCACCTCAGAGTTCAGGTTAGATCCCCGCTGGTTTATTGGTGGAGGTTAATCAAACACAACGAAACAAATGCTCTTTTAAATCTGTTGTGAAAGCATGAACCAAGCTGTGCAGGTGAGTCTGTGACAGAGATTAAACTCTCAGACCTTTTCTCTGACGGATGAGTTCATGCTGCAGTGTTTTATTTTCTCTCCAGTATAGAGGATGTGGATTTCTGAAAAAAGGCTCTGTACACAGTTTGCGTTTTTGGGTAAAGACTGGAACTAATCTTTTTAACATAATGAAGGTATCCTGAATCCAATAAACCCGGTTCCAGAGCTACGTTTTGAGTTTTTGACGATCTAATTTGACAAAGTGGCTGCCAAATTGCATATTTTGGACCTTACGTTGAATATATTATTCATGTGCTGTAACTAGTCAAGCAGAAATGACAAGTGCCCATACCTCACAATTACAGCCATCAGTAGTAAAGAAGACTCATAAATATGCAAATGAGATGCAGAAATTACAGAAAAAATTTGTTTTCTTCAATATCTGTGCAAAGCAAAACTAGATTTATTTTCTGTATTTATGTTTAAAACTGGCCTAATAATAATCTTTAAAACACAAGTAAAGACACTGCATTTGTCCTGTTGCTTGCAGAAATATAGCAGAACAAAGATTTTATGTAAATTAAACCACTGATTTGGAGTCAAAAAAAGGTCAAAAATGTGGAAGCCATTTGGTTTATGCAAATTAGATGGTCAAAAACGCAAAATAAAGCCTGGGAAACGGGTTTATTGGATTCAGCAAACCTGAATTATATTATAAACCCTGAAAAAACATTCACATTTTCCCGAAATACCACCAATCTAGTATGCCTTGGTTAGTCTTTTACAAACAAATGAATATGTTCCTAAGAGTTAAATGCATCTCAATCGCAGTTTATTGGTTTTATGTTCTGGTTTAAGTGTTTGAACGTCGTTATCGGCTTTAATTAAGCTTCCAGGTATCATCCAAACATTTATCGGCAGAAAAAAATGGTGACTAATTAAACCAAAGGGAAAAACTAATGTTGGAGGTTGTTGCTTTAATTTGTATTTCCTCCCGGAGGCAGCATGTGGGAAACTGTTTTTTTCTTCCACATGCGAGTCAGCCTGAGGCGGTTTCACTACGGGCCTTTTGCCAGAGATTACTGTACATAAAGCTCCCAGCTGCCAACGCTCACAGAAAACACCATTATGTTGCCTTTACGGGGCTAGAAATGGACCAATAAAGACCAAGTTGGTTTATCATCCTTAATTTATTAGTGGAAAAACAAATAACAAACAATTGTTCCCCTGCTAATTGGTAATCAAAACCTGGCGTACCAGAAGCTCAGTGGGATGTTCTTATTCTGTTTCCAAACACATACGACACACTTACTGAACATGTCTTGTACAAATACTCTTTTGTTTAATATTTGTAAAGCCTTTATCTGACTTTACCTGGAATTTTAATTGAATTGCAAAATTGGAATTCATTTGTATAACAATCTGTTACAGGCTACAGTTTATACAACAACTATAACAATTCAACCACTTCCTTAGGGATTTTTACGCAGGTCGCTTAAATGATAGATAGTGTATAATATTTAGATTTTCCTTTTCTTTTCATATTTTCACATCATAATTCTTTTTTTTATTTCCTCCTGTCTAATTACTGACTGCTTTCATTTTTAGAGAATTTTTTTAATATGAACTTTATGTAAAATGTATTTCAGAAAGAATACAAACATGTTCTTGCATGAAGCCCCTTGTTCTTATAGAGATAAACCCACTTGCTGCTTATTTGATCAGTCTCGACGCTGTGGATATCTTTTTACTGTAATATTATTACCAGATTAAGTTCGAGGTAACTTCCTTTGGCACCAATAATCTGCTTTTCACAGTTGAAATTATGTAGCTCCAAATCTGGATACCATTTAACTCTGACGTCTGTTGAACCCTTACACAGATACCCTTGTTACATCTTTTAAAACCTTATGAAAACAAAGTTATCAATGCTTGTATCTCATCTCATTTGACTGCATTCTTGCCTCGAATGTATTTCTCCTTCTGGTACAAACGGCAGCAGCAAGAGTCTTATTTAAAATACAAGATATGACATTAAGAGGAAAGCGAAACAATGGAGTTAAGGAATGCAAACAACTTCATATCTGTCCTCAAAGAGAATTGGCATTGGCATTGATTTGCAGGTGTGGTGACCTTCTGTTATTATAAACAGAAGGTGACGATGCGTTGAGCAATGCAGACGGTCCAGATTACAAAAGAACAAGCAGTTGATTGACACCTTAAAATGACAGTAACCGTCACCTTAAAGGAACTAACCTCTCCAATCAGAGTCAATATTCATTTAAGACCATTCTGCAACAAACGGCTGCACAACGAAAAGCAAGTTGAGGTCCCTTTAAGATACCCAAGAAAAATGAATGTTGCTGTATTTGCGAAAAGTCAATTAGTGGTAAGAATCTCGGCCTGTCGTCACTAAAGTACTGTCGAAAACATGGAAAATAAAGCGAGTGAGTGTGCGAGTAAACACCATTAGGTCTTCTTTAAATGAGGAGACTTTGACACGTCACAGCAGGAAAATCAGAGGCGTAAATCATTAAATTATGGATGGCTGGAGTCCAATTATTGCCTCAGTTTCAGAGTTCTTCTTTTATGCATTTTGGACAAATGTCACACTGTCATGGCTTAGTGGAACACTTGAAAATAATTGAAATATTATTATAAGTAACACCTCCTGTTATGAAAAGTCAAATGTCTGCTGTGAAAGAGTCTAGTCAAACAACATTTTACAAACACCACAAAACCACAGGTGCAATAATATGTTGTGTAACATCAAAATCATACTGAGTGCTGCTATAATACAGGAATCATTCATGTTATTAGTAACACATGTTCTTTTCTGGTATGGCCAAAATGTCTGCAGAACACCAACTCCAAAAGGTTTTTTCAAACTTATATATTTGTCTATATTAGGGCTGTCAGTCGATTAAAATAGTTAATCGCGATTAATCGCAAATTAATCGCACATTTTTTATCTGTTCTAAATGTACCTTAGAGGGATATTTTTCAAGTTTTTAATACTCTTATCAACATATGAGTGTACAACTATGCTTTATATGTTTGTTTATTATCATTTGAACAATGACAAATATTCTCATGAATATTAAACACAACAACCTGAACATTACAAATATTAGCCTCAATTCAACCTAGAACCTCTCTCATACAATACTGTGTGTGTGTGTGTGTGTGTGTGTGTGTGTGTGTGTGTGTGTGTGTGTGTGTGTGTGTGTGTGTGTGTGTGTGTGTGTGTGTGTGTGTGTGTGTGTGTGTGTGTGTGTGTGTGTGTGTGTGTGTGTGAATGTGGAGGATCGTTGGAGCTATGTGCAGCTCAAGGCATATATGCCTGTGTGTATGAGCTGTGTTGCGGCACTATCCGTGCTGAGTGTGCTGTCTGGCTACCTGCATAAAGTCAAGTGCTCGGCGCAGTTGTCGGCGAAATGTCGCTCCTCTGTTTTCATTGAAACAGCTCCTTATATCCGTTAGCTCAGCTAGCTAGCACCAGATGCTAACAACAACACGTAAGGTGTGCTTCGCTCGCGCCACACATACACACACCCTCCCGGTCCTCCCGATGGCCAGTCCGGGCCTGCCGGTGAGCGTGGAAGTGTGGTCTGCCACAGCGGGCAGCAGGAGCGGGGCTGTCAGCATCAGCTTGTAGATGGTATTTTAAACTCGATGCGCTCTGAAACTACGGCGGCCGAGGACAAAAAATACACATGCGTTAATCGCGTTAAAATAATTAGTGGCGTTAATTTTTTTTTTGCGTTAACGCGTTATTAACGCGTTAACTTGACAGCCCTAGTATATATAGACCAAAGAAGGCCTTTTTGAACACGTTAAGAAAGACACTTCATCCTACAAGGCACATTTGATCCTGCATTTGTAAAAACCCCAACACAGATTCATGTTTAGTGACCGACGCTAGAAAGCCTCAGAGGGACTGAGTTGATGCCGTCATCATTGAGCCCAGGACTGAAGAATGGGTAGATTTTCTCAGTAAAAGAGCAGCCGGCAAAGGAGTAGAGTAGATCTGCAGTATCAACATTATAAAACGAGACTAGACCCTTGTCGTAATCCACAAACACTCCCACCTTCTGAGGCTTTGAATCAAGAGAGAGTTTGAGAGGCGAGCCAACAAGAGCGGCGTATTCATCTCCATTTTTCAACCAAATGGTCCAATGGCCGTTCTCTGGGCTCAGCGGGATGATTCCCTTCCTCTTGATGGACTCCTTGGCGACTCCTACAGTCCATCTGGTCTTCTCTCTGACCACTGTCTCAAAGTAAAACTTCCCAGAGGAGAAACCCTCTTTCCCTAAGACACAACAACTTGGGTTGAATCTCTTAGGAGTGTTGGAGAGTGTCTTGTTCACGACGGCATGATGAACTTGTTTTCCATCGGCAGAAATCATGAGAGCATGATGAGCCGAATCAGGATCCAAAACCATGTCCACCGCACACTTCTGGACCCGATTTAGCTCGGCTATTTGGAGCGCCTTTTCCATCTCTTTGCCCAAAGTCTCGTCCAGTTGATCCAAAGCATTCCTCAGAGTCCCTTCATAAGATGGTGGATCGATGCTGACTTCTGTCCAGTCCTTTGTGAGTGCCGAAGCTTTCAACGAGGCAAAGCTTTGCAGGACGTGGACGTAGTCTTTGGAGCGTGAGAGCTGCTCCACCTCAGCTCGCTTTCTGATCAACTCTGAGATCTCCTGCTCCAGTTCTCCAATGAATGCTTTGGCTTTCTTCTCCGTCTCTTTCTGCTTGGCTTCGATCTCCTCGATGAGCTCGGCTTTAGATATTTCCAAAGACTGAATCAATGCATTGAAGACCTGAACACCGTCCGCCTTTTCTCTGTCTCCGGATTCCTTGTTGACATTCGCCAAGTTCTTGAACTCTTCGATCTTAAGCCGTCTCTCTTCGATCTTCCGGTGGATTTTAGTCTCCGTCTTCCCCAGGTCGGCCTTCTTTCTCTCAAATTCTTCTTTCAGAGGAATGACTTCATGTGATTTGTGGTCTAGAACCGGGCACAGCATGCAAACACAGATCTGGTCTGTTTTGCAGAAGAGCTCCAGAGGTTTTTCGTGTATTTTACACATCCTACCTTCCAGATTCTCCACAGGATCCGTCAGCTGATGTCTTTTCAGGCAGGGAACCGTCAGATGGGACTGTAGATGATTGTCGCAATACGAGGCCAAACACACCAGGCAGGACTTCACCGCTTTCCATTTGGTTTCAGTGCAGATGTCACAGGGAACTTCTCCTGGTTTTGCGAGTTGCTGATCTGAGCTGTCGCTTCTAGATCTGCTGAACTGCGCTGCCATCTCAGATATGAAATTATTGACTCGCAGATCAAGCTTTTTGTAGAAAGGATATTTACATGTTGGGCACTCACACTTGCTGTTGCTGTCCCAGTGCTGCTTGATGCACTTTTGGCAGAAGTTGTGCCCACATGGTATCGTGACCGGATCGGTGAACACATCCAGACAGATGCCGCACAGAAGCTGGTCTTCAGACAGGAAACAGTTGGCAGCAGACATTTTGATACGCTAAAACCCAAAAGTAAAGATTGACATTAAAACACTGATCAAACAGCATCTTCTTGAAATAGCTCTCTCTCTGTGTTTTCTATTTTTGTTTTACTTTTATGTATGCACCCAAAAAACAACATCATTTTTCTTCAAGCACAATGTACCAACATGCATAAGTGTTTGTTGTAAGCACACAATCAAAACAGTAAAGCCTGCCCTTGACAGCCTGTATTTCATACGTTACTGATGACTGTTTAAACGATACAAAGTCCCAAATTTACTCACCAATGCTGCGTAAATACTTCGTCAAAAATGATTATCTTAGAGCGGACTTGCAGCCTATTTCAAACATTTTGACCCTGTATCTTTTATAACCTACGACCTAAATATACCAACAGCAATAATCCTCATATTAAAGGGGACCTATCATGCAAAATGCACTGTTGTACGTCTTTTATACATGAATATGTGTCCCCGGTGTTCCAGGGAACTCACCAAGTGTCAGAAAACACAACCCTCTCTATTTTCCTCCATACCCAAATCTCTAAAAAAGGGGCTGCAACGGATCTGATAAAAACTGATCCAGATTTGAACACTGTCCTGACGTCAGGACGGTGGCGCTACGGCTATTGGGCCAACTCCACCAATCAGGAGGAGACAGCCACGGCCATTGCCGTTCGAAAGCGCTGGAGACGCTGTAGTACATATGCCAGGCCTGTAAGTGTCGCTGTAGTCTGCCACAAAAGCAGCGAAGAAGACTTGGTTACCATGGTTACCCTTCTGTTTATTCTCCGCTGTGGCTTTCTTTCTCCCTCCCCGAGGCAAGCGTTTGCTCCCGCTGCTTTAATTCAATGCAATCCCTCCCCGTCGAGGCAAGCACTGTAATTCTCTCCGGTTAGTCCACCAGCAGATGACAAACACCCACCTCTCCGCCTCTTCCAAGGAACGAGGGGACCGTGCGGCAGAGTTTCAGTTTCAGTTTCTTTCGCCGGTCAAGATGTCCGTTAAAGTTTAAATCTTCCGGACAAAATTAGAAAAGTGCCGGTCAAAGGTCTTCTTTGTTATTTATTGAGCTTTAAAACAAATGAATAACGACTCTATATAATAAAACACGGAGGACGGAGATCTCTTTTTCTCCCCCTCTTCTGACAGCCCAGCAGCTGATCAGAGCACGTCTCCCCTCTCCTGCAGGGGGGCGTGGTCAGCAGAATCAGACCCGTAGACAGCAAACAGCACATAGAGCGAAATGAGGCATGGCTAAAATGCATGATCTGTTTGGTGTTTTGAAAACAGAAACGTATAAATATACCTTATATAGGTATGGCCCTACAATATATCATTTAAATATAGCATGATAGGTTTCCTTTAAATTATGCGGGGATCAATACAGATGTGCCTTAAAATAAATAAACATACTTTTTTCCAGTTTCAATGCTGAATTATTGATATATTACCCCGCAGAAAACAACATCATTTTTCTTAAAGCACAATTTTTTACCGACATGCATATTTCCAAACAGTATTTCATACGTTACTGGTATAAAAAGTCCGATCTGTACTCACCAACGCTATGTTAAGACTCCCTCAAAGGCCCAATGAACAAAGTAAGTTCTTTCTTGGGAAATTGTTTGTTTTTGCAAGATTTAAAAGAAGTTATTTTATTTTCCTTATGCAGGACTTCTGCTCTGTTGGTGTTGCACAGAATGAAGCATTTAGCACTCTGTAGTTTCACCTCTTCTATGCAGGTGAACCAGTCTGGGCGGTGCTGGCAGGAAGCCTGTCACATACGGTTTTGTTTTTCATTCCTGTAAATGTCTTTTACTTTGCCAAGTAATTTTTGTTTACGACATTACCACCAAAGTCATGATATTAATTATTTGACCGTCTATGTTTCTTGTAGTTATTGAATTGCTCTTTTTACTGCACTGTTAGTGTACTGTTTTATTATTATGCTGCTGTGTTTATTGGTTAGTAAATACCCTAACTCGTGATTTCTGAAGCTTTTACGTGTCGTAAATAGGACTATTCAAAAGTAAACGCTCAACATGAGTCCTTTATATTATTAGCTGGTTCCATCCGTACTCACCAATGCTAGGTTAAGACTTCCTCAAAGGCCCAATAAACAAAGTAAGTCCTTTCTTTGAAATTGTTCTCTTTTCCTCATGGATCAGGACTAAAACCACCAGACTCAGAGACAGTTTTTATTCCACAGGCAATACGATTATTAAACACCTGAACTCTGTAAAGAACATCCATAACATTCATCTGTTTGCATCTTGCTAATTATTTATCTACATATTATATTCCATTTACTTGTATCTAGACTCTTCTTGCAACTATTTCTATTTTATTTGTATTTACTTGCACATCTCAAAACATTCTCATGCACTATTTTATCTGTTTTATTAGTTCTATGTCCTATATATATATTCATGTTGCTCTGATGGAGGAGCCTGGGACTTCAGTGTTTCATTGACATATCTACACTGTAGCTGCTGAGCACATGATGAGAAAGCCTTGAGTCTTGATGTCATTTCTGACAAATTAAAATGGAAAAATCAATTTTTCTCCCCAAGGTAACCAAGGTGATGCTAACTTCAATATTGACCTACAAAAAATATGTAATCCGTGCAACATTATATATCACATGCTAAACATCATCATCAACTACTGCTAAGATATAACAGGGGGGCGGGTGGCGTTACACACACCTGACCACATCCATCACACACACACACACACACACACACACACACACACACACACACACACACACACACACACACACACACACACACACACACACACACACACAATGAAATGAAATACAAGAAGGTCATTAAGAATATATTAGAGGTGTCGTTATAAATTCACAACATATTAGAGGAGCCATTAAGAAATGTGGGTCAATGCACAAAGGAGGTTATTAATGTCATTCATGAAGGAGAACGACACATGACTACAGCAAGGTGTGTGTGTGTGTGTGCGTGTGTGTGTGTGTGTGTGTGTGTGTGTGTGTGTGTGTGTGTGTGTGTGTGTGTGTGTGTGTGTGTGTGTGTGTGTGTGTGTGTGTGTGTGTGTGTGTGTGCGTGCATGTGTAATGGGTTTTAAATGGATGAGCTGCTTCTGATTGAACTTAGGCTACTGGGTATCGAACCGCTATGCTAGCTGACTCACATCATCGCTAATGGGAGAACAATCCCAATACTTATTGTTTGTGACGGTTTGGGTTTGTTTACCCTCTTTTTTTTAGAGTGTCTCATTAGCCGTGATGGAAGAAGTATTATGAACCTTCACGGAAATAAAAGTACTGATATCCCACTGTAAAAATACTCTGTTACAAGTAATTTATTGGAAATGTTACTTAAGTAAAAGTAAGTTCAGCAAATGTACTTAAAATAAGTAATGTAGAAGTATACGTTCGGAAAAATCTAAAATAAATAAAATCAAACAACAAAACCCTTAACATCATGAAAAATAAAGCAGAAGATTACCTGAATGTTTATATGTGACAATGAATTATCTCTCACATGTAATGTTATTGAGAAAAATGTAAGAAATTAATTTAAAATCTAAATGTACTGGTATCTTAAGTAACGAGTAACTCAAAATGTAGTAAAAAGGACAATATTACCTGTTAGTTAAAGTATAAAGTGGAATTAAAAGCTCAAGCAAAGTACAAATACTTCATCATTGTACTTAAGTAGAGTACTTGGCTACATTAACTTACTAGAAACACTGATAAGTAGTGGTAACATCTTAATTTGTAAAGTAACTAGTGATCAAAATGTAAAATAAAAGCAGTAAAAAGTAAAAAATCCACTCATATATTTGTCAATCAATATGATGATTAGCGTAGCTTAGCACAAAGACTGGAAACATGTATTTAAATACCTTTATGTTTTTTGATGTGCCTTGTTTCCATATAAATAAACTTTACTCTTAGTGAGTGTTCACTTCTTTGAATGTACATCCTGGGAATGTAAAAAAAAAGATTGAATGGATTTTACGGTTGAGCGGACGAAGAAATGAAAAAGGTGAACGAAAAGAGAGGTGTGTGTGTGTGTGTGTGTGTGTGTGTGTGTGTGTGTGTGTGTGTGTGTGTGTGTGTGTGTGTGTGTGTGTGTGTGTGTGTGTGTGTGTGTGTGTGTGTGTGTGTGTGTGTGTGTGTGTGTGTGTGTGTGTGTGTGTGTAATGAGCCCTGACTCGGTTAATACCTCCAGGCAAGGTTTGCTTTCTAATGCTAAAACACACACACACACACACACACACACACACACACACACACACACACACACACACACACACACACACACACACACACACACACACACACACACACACACACACACAATTGAAGGCGAAGTCATTCTTCAAGCTGCGGTTGTGAAATATAATTACATCGTCGAATGAGGACTGTCAATCATCCAATGGCGGCCTTCGTTTAGAAAAGCAATAATGTCGCAGGTTTCCGACACGTAGAAAGAACAAATGTACACTTTGATTCAGTTTTAGAAACAGCTGTTTTTTTATTTTTTATCCGACATGATGTTTTCACGCATGGAGAGCTGCTAATCTGTCTGTATGACAGCAGAGCTGATGGGACTTTAAAGACAGACTGCAGTGCATTGTGGGAACGTGTGCATCCACCGTGTCAAAGAAAAATCACCTATTCATCTCTGCAAATTGAAAACTGAAATTGTTATACTTTTTATAGTGTTCCCTCTCCTGTATCGGTTCTATACGTTTTCAGTGCATATAAAGGGTCTGCAAAGGCTAAAATAACAAAGATCCAGAACACAGTGACATCACTACGGAACACTCGCGCTCCTATTGGCTAGCGCTCCAACACATTGTATGTGATAGGCTAAGGGGCGGGACATCTCTAAGCGGTTGACCAATCACAACAGAGCCGGCCAGCTAACCAATCAGAGCAGACCGGGCTCTGGTTTCAGACAGAGGGTGAAAAGAGGTGCTGCAGCTTTCTGAACATTAAAGCATGGAGACATGTCCCAGTAGAGACACTACATACTGATATACACCTGAACATCAGCAGGAGAGGACTCTTTAAAGTAGAGACACTACATACTGATATACACCTGAGCATCAGCAGGAGAGGACTCTTTAAAGTAGAGACACTACATACTGATATACACCTGAACATCAGCAGGAGAGGACTCTTTAAAGTAGAGACACTACATACTGATATACACCTGAACATCAGCAGGAGAGGACTCTTTAAAGTAGAGACACTACATACTGATATACACCTGAACATCAGCAGGAGAGGACTCTTTAAAGTAGAGACACTACACACTGATATACACCTGAACATCAGCAGGAGAGGACTCTTTAAAGTAGAGACACTACATACTGATATACACCTGAACATCAGCAGGAGAGGACTCTTTAAAGTAGAGACACTACATACTGATATACACCTGAACATCAGCAGGAGAGGACTCTTTAAAGTAGAGACACTACATACTGATATACACCTGAACATCAGGAGGAGAGGACTCTTTAAAGTAGAGACACTACATACTGATATACACCTGAACATCAGCAGGAGAGGACTCTTTAAAGTAGAGACACTACATACTGATATACACCTGAACATCAGCAGGAGAGGACTCTTTAAAGTAGAGACACTACATACTGATATACACCTGAACATCAGCAGGAGAGGACTCTTTAAAGTAGAGACACTACATACTGATATACACCTGAACATCAGCAGGAGAGGACTCTTTAAAGTAGAGACACTACATACTGATATACACCTGAACATCAGCAAGAGAGGACTCTTTAAAGTAGAGACACTACATTCTGATATACACCTGAACATCAGCAGGAGAGGACTCTTTAAAGTAGAGACACTACATACTGATATACACCTGAACATCAGCAGGAGAGGACTCTTTAAAGTAGAGACACATACACCTGAAATTAGCATAGCCCCTTTAAACAGTTTGTTATTTACATTTAGTGTTTTACATCAATATTTTACACCGCCCGACAGCCCGGGAAAGTGTTTCTGAAATAATTGACTCATCTCTGCTCCAGTTTTCTTTCAATCAGTGATCTAATCACCGCAAGAAATCCAATTCACTGTACAGAAAATGAATTTCTACTGAACCGGGAGCACATGGCAAAGAAAATCAATGGAAAACAAACACGAGAAAAGAACCAGATGTTTGTTTTTACGCTGTCTTACACACAAAACATCTGGTTTTCATTTGTGCAGAGTCCTAGTAAGTCATGTGTGTGTGTGTGTGTGTGTGTGTGTGTGTGTGTGTGTGTGTGTGTGTGTGTGTGTGTGTGTGTGTGTGTGTGTGTGTGTGTGTGTGTGTGTGTGTGTGTGTGTGTGTGTGCTGCAGGGTGTTGTGCTGGGTTAAACAGGGAGGCTCTGTAGCGTAAATGAAGCGCCCCCCGGCCTCCTCGGGTTCAGATGGTGCGTTGCATTCGTCCTTCTGCTGCCGCCTTCAGGGCAAAGAGAGCCGGGTAGAGACTGTTCTGCATCTGTGGCTCCTCTTGCTCTCTTGTTTAAAATCCCATTTCATCTTTGGCATGTATTCAATTGATTTAGCTTCAAATTGTTCCAATGCAATAATGTGTCCTTGCCAAACAAAAATGAAGATAAAAGACTAAACAAAATTGAATGAAGTAGTTAATTTAATTGTGCTGTTTTGGGTGGTTTCCCCTTACCTGTAGTGTGTTGTATAGGTGTTAGTGCATGTAAATGGTCTGCAAAGGCTAAATTCCCAAAGTTACAGACCACAGTGACATCACTATAGAACACCAGCGCTCCTATTTGCTAGCGCTCCAACACATTGTAAGTGACAGGCTAAGGGGCGGGACAAATCTAAGCGCTGGGCCAATCACAACAGAGCAGGCCAGTTAACGGCTTCCTTACATTGTAAACACTGCGTAGAGTCTGCTGCGTAATGTGCTGACGCTGGCTGGCATTCTTTATACTTTACGCAGGACCATATCTCTGGAACCCATTGGTCGATTTGAGTGACTTACACCTTTTTCTTAACCATTAGATCCAATAGAATCCGATGGGCAGTTCCCAAATCCACGTAAACATTACCATTGCGGACGTAATAGAGAAGCAAACGAAGCATATCTGAAAGTACAAGCCGGGACTGCAAAACGTTATACCCAGTATATTGACATAAATATGATGATGGATTATCAGTAAAAATGTCTACGTGACACAGAGACATTGGATTAACCTTGAGTGGCGTTTTTATTCCGTTGAACACAACTTTTGATCACAAATCAAAAAAGGTAAGACGTAATTATTGTAATATTTTTGAAACCGGATGTTGTTTACTTTCTCTTTTCTGGCTGATAGCTCCGGGAATTCGGGGTCGTACAGTGATGACACTACATGTATGGAATCTGTGGAATCTCAGCTTGCTAGTCGATATTTTGTTTGTGCAGTTACGATAAGTAATAAGGGCATTTCTACCGTGAGTTCTGTGCAAAGTGCGTTAGCATTAGTTAGCATTTATTTGCTCAATGCTAATTCAAAGGCTTGGTATTACTCTTGTGTTTCTTTTAGCTAAAAATTATTATAAACATATTGTCAGTTAGCAGAGTTTCTTCCCGTTAAAAGGGTATGGAACATTAATAGTTTCATAAATGTTAAGAAGCCCTGAGACATAGTCTCGAAAAAAATCGGTGGGGGGGTCCACTGGGGGGACCCTCGTCCTTAAGTGGTTAAAGCATGTCACAAAAGTGTGTCATCCACAAAGAAAGGAACATTACAAGACATTATAGCATGATACCATATATAAATGTGTTGCTTCTAGTGTGCCTGAAATGATGCTCTAAGTCTGTATTCTAAAATAGGAAAAGGTATAACGCAAAGATTGTTAGTGGCAAAGTTTATCCTCTTAGATCTCACCAAACACCTAAAAGAAGTTTGTGGGAAAGCTGGCAGGAAACAGGAAGTGTTAAATAACCCGATAAAGGGTTTTAGTGAAGAGGACACGATGATTAATCAGAGTTGATAAGATCTGTTTTTATCCACAGGAATCAATTACACCTTTAGTTTAGTCTCTCTCTCTCTCTCTCTCTCTCTCTCTCTCTCTCTCTCTCTCTCTCTCTCTCTCTCTCTCTCTCTCTCTCTCAGCAACATTAATCCACTTTGCTTTCAGGAGGCTTTGACCAAGGTGCTCTGACTTTCACCCAAGGGCTAATTAATAACACACACACACACACACACACACACACACACACATACACACACACACACACACACACACACACACACAAAGACACACACACACACACACACACACACACACATACACACGCACACACACACACACACACACACACACACACACACACACACACACACACACACACACACACACACACATTTTCTACAAAAGTTATTTTCTGTATTTGAGTTTTTGTCCATGGTTTTCACGACTCATTTCTGCACCACTAACTATTCAAAGTTAAAGCTATTATTACTTTAAATCATTCGATTAACTTGATTGTGTTTGCGTGTCCGTAGAATAACAACGACGTGTTAAGAAATACCTGTTTGAACACGTCTATTGAACAGGGACATTGATAGAGGCCTATGGAAGGAACAGATAGGACTCTTCATCATTGTCAGGAGGAGAGGGAGTAACTCTGCTTTTATCACTCCTGGGATTGGAGGACGGAAAAGGTTTTAGGAGATAAAAGGAAAAGTTTAATTTTAAAAATGAAAGTAAAGCGAGGAATCGAGGGTAAGGGATTACAAGGAGGAAGAGGAGTCTTTATTACAGTGTATAGACGAAGGAGATGGAGGAGAAATACAAGTTTTATTAGTGATAAGGGAGGATTAAGGAGAAGAGAGGAGGAGGGTAACAGCTTTTTTATCACGTCGTGGAGAGGAAATGAAAGCGGAGGAGATCTAGAAAAAACCTGATGAGAAAGAGAAGAGTAAGAAAGTGGAAAATGGACACGAGAGAAAATGTTAGGCCGAAGAAGAAGAAGAAGAAGAAGAAGAAGATGAACGAGAGAAAAACTGAAGTCAAAAAGTACTAAAAGGAGGGAAATGGACGCAGTGGCTCAGTCGGTAGAGGCTCGGACTGTGAGCTGAAGGGTCGCCGGTTCAAGTCCCCGACCAGACCTAAAATATGGAGTGTGGACTGCTACTTGGAGAGGTCCCAGTTCACCTCCTGCCCTGCCGTGGTGCCCTTGAGCAAGGCACCGGACACCCCCCAACTCCCATTGCTCCCCGGGCGCTGTACAATAGCTGCCCACTGCTCCTAGTACTAGACTCCTGGTACTAGGACGGGTTAAAAGCAGAGGACACATGTCACTGTGTGTGCTGTGTGCTCTGCATGTGAGACCATTACAGAGGGGTTCATCCCTCCCATTCTATTCTACAAGATGTAAAAAGAGAATGAAGAAGAGAATGAAGAAGAACAGTTGGAGAGAAAGGAGGAAGATATGAAGAAGAAAGAGATAGAACTGAAGAGCAGTGCAACAACCTCCACTGGCTTCCTGTCCATTTTAGAGTTCATTTTAAGATGTTATTGTTTGTTTTTAAATCGCTCAATGGGCTGGCCCCTCAGTACATCTCCGACCTCCTACAGGTGGACCCCCCCTCAAGGGCTTTGAGGTCGGCTGATCAGCTGCTGCTAGTAGTCCCTAAAACCAAGAAAAAGACCAGGGGAGACCGAGCCTTCTCAGCGGTAGCCCCCAGGCTCTGGAACGACCTGCCCCCCCCCCCATGTCAAATTGTCGCCCACCCTTCAAACTTTTAAGTCCCGCCTGAAGACCCACCTCTTTTCCCTCGCTTTCGAGTCAGTTTGAGCTGTTTATCGATTGTTATGTTTTTATTGTCTGTCCATAGCCTTGATGTGCCTTTTATCTATTCTTATCTGTCCCTTTTATCTATTATTGTAATATTATATTTTATTATAATGTTATGTTTGCTGTGAAGCACTTCGGTAAACCCTCTGTTTTTAATATGTGCTATATAAATAAAGTGGAATTGAAAGTGGAATTGGAAAAAGGAAAATGTCAACAACCAATGAGGAACAACCAGGCAAATGGACACGGGAAGATGTTAAAAGAGGAAGAAGAGGAGGCGTAATTTGAGAAGACGAGTGAAGGATAAAAACGAAGAATAGTCGGAAAACAGGAAAACCTAGAGACCCGGGAATAACTGAAACAAAGCAGTGCCACAGAGAGGAGGAAGCCAAGAAGAAAGAAAAAGAACTAAAGATTAGAAAGACCAAAGTATCGAGGAACAGGAAAATGGACTAGAAGAAGAAGAGGAGGAAGATGAGGAGGCTGATGAAGAGGAGGAAGGCCTTTACCACCTCAGATCCTGATCGATCAGCTGATCAATCGATGTGATTGGACATCCAGAAAGCGGAAAGCAAAGCCGATTGGAAAGCTGTCCTGTGATTGGTTGGTTGATGACCTGGTTGATGGAGGATCGATTGTTGATATCGAGGGTCCGTCTGCTGGTCAGCTGATCAATCAGGTCCATCAGTGACATCAGATCAATGGGAGCAGGAATAGAGATCAGAGAGACCAACACGCAAACAGATCACTGAACTGTTCAAATGTAGCTTTATGTCAAATAAGTGCCAGATTAGGTCAGTTTCAATATAATAAAAGAACAAGGGTTACGGTTAGTAACCTAAACCCGAACCCAGGTTTCACAACAAGGCAGTTCAAAGTGCTTTCCATTACAAACAGAACAACATTGAATAAAAGAGGTATAAGAAACAGGCAGTGTAAGATATCAGGAGTTATTTGATTTATAGAAAGCAGGGCGAACAGAAGAGACTTAACTTTAAAAGGAGTGCGAGTTGCAGTTTTTTCTGGGAGTTTGTTCCAGATATGTGAAGTATAAAAACTGAACACTGCTTCCCCGTGTTTAGGTTTTGGCAGGAGGTTTGACCCGAACGCATAAAACATACAAACAGGTTACTGATTAAAACAGTTAGAATGGTTTATGTCAAATTAGTGCCAGATTAGGCCAGTTTCAATACAGTAAAAGAACAAGGGTTACGGTTAGTAACCTAAACCCTAATCCTAATCCAGGTTCCACAACAAGGCAATTCAAAGTGCTTTACGAAACACATTAAATATAGAAAAACATAGAGTAAAAGAGGTATGATATATAAGAATAAAGATACAGGGCAGTGTAAGATATATGAAAAGTTATTTGATTTATAGAAAGCAGGGGGAACAGAACAGAATTGACATTTAAAAGGAATGTGATGTTGCAGTTTTCTGGGAGTTTGTTCCAGATATTTGGAGCATCATTTCTGAACGTTGCTTCCCCGTGTTTAGGCTTTGGCAAGAGGAAGGACCCGAACGCAAAAAACATACAAACAGGTTACTGATTAAAACAGTTAAATTAGTGGTTTATGTCAAATTAGTGCCAGATTAGGCAAGTTTCAATACAGTAAAAGAACAAGGGTTACGGTTAGTAACCTAAACCCTAACCCTAATCCAGGTTTCACAACAAGGCAATTCAATTTACAAAAGATATTAAAAACAGAACAAAATTGAGTAAAAGAGGTCTAAGATACAAGAATAAAAAAACAGGGCAGTGTAAGATATCAGCAGTTACTTGATTTATAGAAGGCATGGGCGAACAGAAGAGTCTTAAATATAAAATAAATGTGAGGTTGCAGTTTTCTGGGAGTTTGAACAGAACACTGCTTCCCCGTGTTTAGTTTTTGGCAGGAGTCTGGACCCGAACACATAAAACATACTGGAGGCAGGCTAATCTAAGATGATGACAAAAACTGAAAAGCACAAGAGGGACCAGGAAAGTTGATTAAAACATAAGGAAACTACAAAACTAAAGGAAGGCGAGGGAACAGCCATGGGAACTAAAACTGTATTAATTTACACATTTAAAGAAGAACCAGGTCTGAGTTCATCTACTGCATGACATACATTTGATATTGATCTGATTTCATATACAATTGAAATAAAAGCAGTTTAATTTGTTTTGAAAATGTCACGAAAATACATGTTTGTGTGTGTATTAGTATTTGTTTGTATGTGTTTGCTAGTCTGGTCCATCATGTTTTCTCAAATTGTATTAGAATATATATATGTGTGTGTGTGTGTGTGTGTGTGTGTGTGTGTGTGTGTGTGTGTGTGTGTGTGTGTGTGTGTGTGTGTGTGTGTGTGTGTGTGTGTGTGTGTGTGTGTGTGTGTGTGTGTGTGTGTGTGTGTGTGTGTGTGTGTGTGTGTGTGTGTGTGTGTGGTGCGTGCGTGCGTGCGTGCGTGCGTGCGTGCGTGCGTG
>NW_022987642.1:47500-80000 GCF_902827165.1 Trematomus bernacchii
TTCAGGTGTATATCAGTATGTAGTGTCTCTACTTTAAAGAGTCCTCTCCTGCTGATGTTCAGGTGTATATCAGTATGTAGTGTCTCTACTTTAAAGAGTCCTCTCCTGCTGATGTTCAGGTGTATATCAGTATGTAGTGTCTCTACTTTAAAGAGTCCTCTCCTGCTGATGTTCAGGTGTGAATCAGTATGTAGTGTCTCTACTTTAAAGAGTCCTCTCCTGCTGATGTTCAGGTGTATATCAGTATGTAGTGTCTCTACTTTAAAGAGTCCTCTCCTGCTGATGTTCAGGTGTATATCAGTATGTAGTGTCTCTACTTTAAAGAGTCCTCTCCTGCTGATGTTCAGGTGTATATCAGTATGTAGTGTCTCTACTTTAAAGAGTCCTCTCCTGCTGATGTTCAGGTGTATATCAGTATGTAGTGACATGTCTCCATGTTTTAATGTTTATTTTGCACAAACTGTGCTTTAAATAAATAAGGAAGAGGCAGTATATCCTCACTTTAAAAAAAAGGTCCTCTCAATGAAAGTGTACAACAGGGTCCCCACAAAGGTATAAATACCACACTATATTCCACACACACACACACACACACACACACAGTGTATTGTTAATAAGAGATGCAGTAGGGTTGTTTTATCATTCCTCTTAAAAGAGATGTACTGAGGCAGAGAGAGAAGGAGAGATAGAATAACAGAGTTATCTCTTTTATTTTACTCTCCTCAAATGTGTGTGTGTGTGTGTCGGCCATGTTTATTCAGCAACGTTTGTCCTATCGGAGCTCCCTTAATTAGACCATAAAAACATTACAACTCAATTAAGAGATAAAGTAAAAACAGAGACGAAACATGAAAGCAGTGATGTGAATAAAAAGGGAACCTCGTCTGAAGAATAAATCAAAGAAAGGACAGAAACAAAGCTTTAATAAACAATAAGCAGCAGAGGGAGTCAAACCTCAGATATTTCTTATGTTTTCTGCAGAGATTTCATTTCAAAGTCTCTGATTTCTGCAAAGTCGGACTAAATGAGGAAAGAAAAAATCAACAATGTAGAAACAGACATTAAATGAATGTTTAAATGCAATAAACCTCAATGTCTTCTTGAATTTGTGAACACAGTCTTCAAGGGCTCCAGGGTTATGGCAAAAAATCACTTAAGACTCATTTTAATTTATTTACTTAGACTTCGGTTGAAAAGTGAAAAAAAACAGGTCCTATGTCTTTATATATTTAAAGGTGGGGTAGGTAAGTTTGAGAAACCGGCTCGAGATCGCTAGAATTTGAAAATACACAACCGGAAAAAATCTGCCACTTCCTTACAGAGCCCCTCCTCCAACACACACGAACGCGCACATGACCAATGAGGGCACGAGATAAGTTTGTGCACAGATGGAAGGCTGACAGGCAGGTAGGCCATCCAGTTATTTTAGCCGGACCGACTCAAATGATTGGTCGTGCTTTTTACAGTACTACAGCTTCCACAGATGATATTTATTTATGGATTTCTTGTCAAAGCACTTCAGATATTCATTGCTATCGGGATGTTAAGAGCATTCCATGGAATATAACAACAAGTGTATCTCGAGCCGGTTTCTCAAACTTACCTACCCCACCTTTAAAAGCACTTCCTTAACTTGGGATAAAACGTCCATTAATCGAAAATGAATCCCAATTATCATGAGTGTTTAAAACTATTGAAATAAGTAAAGCGTTATGAAATATAACTTGTTCCAAAATGATCATTCCCTTTTATTATTCAAATCGCAATATCAGTCAAAATAATCGCAATAAGTTAAAAAAAAATTCGCCAAAAATTGCAGCTCTAGTCATGAAAACTCATTCTTTTGATAATACAAAGATAAATGATAATAACCTGTTTTGCTATCTTTCTAGCATTGTTCAACACTGTTCAAGTAAAAGTACAGAATTTAAAGTAGACAAGCGATAAAAATGAAAAATATCTATTACAAGTCGCAGCTCTGTACATCATTTCTACGTCTGCTCAGTGAATTTATGATCTTTGTCTGACCTTTAATATCACTAAAACAAACAAACACAAAACAAACACACAACAGCTTGACCCTGTTTGGACAAATTAAAGTCATAAATTGCGTTTCCATTAACGTCCTATTGACTGCTGTTAGTTTATTCCTGCAGCAGAAGACGAGGAAGAGGAAATAAAGAAAAATAGACGAATAAAAGGACGGAGAGTTTTGTGAATATTCATCCTTCAATGTAATGACGATAAACTTCACCTCCATAAATCACTGTCCCACACAGACACACACACACACACACACACACACACACACACACACACACACACACACACACACACACACACACATACATACACACACACACACACACACACACACACACACACACACACACACACACACACACACTGCAGTCTAATTTAAAGAGTGTTATCAGAGCAGCAGACAGGCTGTTGATCCAGCGACCTTTGCCAACGAGAAAAAACTGTCTCACTCTAAGTAACTTTCTAACACACACACACACACACACACACACACACACACACACACACACACACACTCACACACACACACACTCACACACACTCACACACACTAACTACCAGTCTCTCCTGGGAAAAACACTTTGCAGAGTTGTGATAATGACGCCGTTTGATTCCTTTTCAAAAATCTCGCCCCCTCGTTTTCCTCGTTACACATTTTCTGACATTTGCATAAAAAGGCGTCAGTTCTTTTTTTGCCTCCTCTTCCTCTCGTCTTCTACTTTCTTTCTATAACGTATTTCTTTTACCACCTCCTGATCATTTTCTACTTACTTTATTCCTTGCTTTCCATCTTCCTCTTTTACTGAGAAAAGTGAGGTTAGCAACTAGCTTAGAAAGACAGCACTGAATTAGCCATGCTTGGTCACATTGTACTTTATTTAAAAAAAAGGGCATATACCATAATATATCATGCATGCAAATTTGTCGCTTTTCGGCACCACCCGCTTTTTTAACGCTGATTTGGGTGACTTGTGTAATTCGTGGAGAACCGAAGAGTTTTCGTTTGGGGGGGGGGGGGTCCGACTCACGGACTGTCGGACAACTTTTCACTTCAAAAACATTTTTAGAAATCTAGACCGCGGGTGTTTCTCAATCGCGAGTAAAGCTGCTTCAGAGCCACTATTTCAAGCATACTACGTCATCGAGTGCCGCCGAAGTACTGTTCCAATCTCCAGCATACTTGGAAATCTACCGAGCCCGGCGTACTCCGTTTGGAGAAATATCGAGGCTGCACATGAGTAGACTTCGCGGTCTTAAAATCCCCACAATGCTTTGCGCACGGACCAATTTCCCCAAATCTGTGGCGGAAGATGTAAGGGGCGGGGCCTCTCATATGAAGCACACCTGCACACTTGCTAGCGTGTTCCACACTTCGTTTTCCGAATGCCAGGAAGTATTCTTGACTCGCTTCTGAAGCAAGATGCTCGGCAGACATGTGCTACCAAGCAAGCGTACTCGCATTGAGAAACACCCCGCAAAAGAATTAAACAAGCGAGTGCCTGTTTTTCCTGGCCAAGGACAGGTTCCTTGAACACAACACGAGCGTAACGTGTCATCATGTGGTGTATTGCTGACGGAGAGCATCGGAACGCCGCTCCAGCACTTCAAATATTGCAGTACCCATAAGGAGCCGTACACATGCTGCAGTTTTTGCGTGGCTGTGTCTTTAGTTGTAAGCCCATTGGCGATCTGTTGTTATTAGCATCTGGTTAGCTAGCTGTGCTAACAAATTTAAAGAGCTTTTTCTACGACCAGGTGGAAGAGAGCTCTCTCCTGACAGACTGAGAGGCTCAGATAACCTCAGCTCAGTGAGGTAAAGGCACACCTTGATATGGTCATTATAGTTATAAAAAAAATAAGAGACTAAATGAAAAACAGGTATAAAATACTATATGACAGTAACGAAAAAGTTGTTATTAATAAACAAGAATACAGTTTGAAAGGGGAGTGATTTGTAAAATATCCATAAAGAAAAAGTAAATCTGCTTACAGTTCTGCTTCATATGGGTGTTGAGAGATGTATCCATAGATCTCTCATTTTGCTCTCAAAGTGCACCAGATTGATGCTTTTAACTTCAACATTTAAAAAAAAATCTTCCCTGGGGAGCTTGCCCCCGGACCCCCCTAGAGGAGGTGAGGACCCCCCTAGAGGAGGTTAGGTCCCCCCCCCCACTTAAATCATGTCCACATGGATAGGATACTAAACACATTTGCACACATCTTGTGTCCATATCTTTCTGTTGTGGTGGTCCTGCCACACCGTGCACGTGCATGCATGCCACACCGTGCACGTGCATGCATGCCACACCGTGCACGTGCATGCATGCGTGAGTCATGGTGAGATATCTGGATTGAGAGGTTGCTTTTTCTTTGCACAGCATGAAAGAAAGGCCAAATGAATGGGCTGTGATTTGAGTCTTTTGAAGCAGAGGTCAATCATTTGTACGGCCCTCGGAGGATGTTGAAAACATGGAAATGGCCCTTGAGAGGAAAAAGGTTCCCCACCCCTGCTGTAAATAATAATAAAAACCCCTTAATTTATAACTTAACATCTCTGTCTCCTATTGATCTGAGTATATTAAGTTAATTGAAGCATTATAGCACAGGCCTTTGTCAGATGGTATATTACGCTGTTTTTTTTCTGCTTCGAATAGTTCTCTCTTTTTTCACCATACGTGTGTTTGCATCCCTGATATATGTATCTCTCATTGTACATGATGAAACATTTTAAAGTAACAATTCAGCTTTTTCTTTGCATTTTACTCAGAAATCTAAGGTTAACAGTTAGCTTTGACTCAGAAAGCGAAATGTATGCTAGCCTCGCATGCTAACATTAACACTGATTCCCATTATTCTCTATTTTTTGCTCACTTTATACTTATATCATAATTGAACATCCAGCGAGCCATTGGCAGCTCTCAGTGCTGTGTTTGTTCTGCGTTATGCATGTTTTCCCTTTTTCTGAAGCGAGGGTCTAAAGTAGAGGTGATATTATTTATGCAGCGCTGATATCGGACTTCATTTATAGAAAGGAGGGAGGCTAGCTAGCTTCCGTTAGCTGTCATATTATCGACAAATAACATGAAAAGACTGGTAAAACTTGGATTTATTTATTGAGTCCTGCAACATCAAGACTTGAATGCTTAATTCAAAATGAACTCACTGTAAATATAAGGAATCTGTGTGCAAAAAACATGGTAAATAATGTAAGCTAACTATGTGCTAACGGTGCAAAAAGTGCAAAATTCTGGATCAGTAAGGCACATAAAGTATTAAAGATATTTTTTAAGTAGTGGTTTTGTGGCTTTCTCTTACAGATCAGTCTGTTATTCTCTATTTAGCATGTTTATACTTCTTTTGTCCTCCAAAAGTAAGAAAGTCACGAAGGACCTCCTTTTTGATGGAAAGCTTTGAAACAACTCGTTAAAATGACACGTGAGGAAGTAGAAGGTCAGGTAGATTCATTGGGAAGAAGCCCTGAGGACTATTACTCTTACAAGTGTGATTTCAGCACCACGAAAAACTAAGATAGGCTTTTGTTTATAGATATTTCATTAAAGCCTTTTAGATTTATATGCATTAGATGTCTTGATAGTGAAAAAGCAAAGTGTGTTTTTAGAGGCTCTTTATTTTATTTTGTACACGAATGACTGCAGCAAAGTTTGTTTCCGATTTTATTTTAGCTCCTTACATCTCCTCCTGGTTTATGGGGATTTGTGGAATCGCTGCCGGGCAAAAAAAATCCAAAACAAAAGTGTGTGTGTGTGTGTGTGTGTGTGTGTGTGTGTGTGTGTGTGTGTGTGTGTGTGTGTGTGTGTGTGTGTGTGTGTGTGTGTGTGTGTGTGTGTGTGTGTGTGTCATTAAGATTTCATATTCACAGTGTGGAGAAAGATTTACATGACAGAACGACAGAGAACAGAAAGAGAAAGAAATAGGGAGCCTCCTCAGAGCAGAACTGACACCAATCTGTCAGACATCACACACACACACACACACACACACACACACACACACACACACACACACACACACACACACACACACACACTGTAAGTGTAAAAAGCACTCCAGATAAGAGGAAATATATATATATAGATATTGGGCTGAACAGTTCCTTTAAAGTCACGTTCAAGTCCATTAAATCCTCCTATATAAATCATTCTCTCTGGTAACGTTACAGAGAAGAGTTCAAAGCAACTGAAAATAGACATTTCAATTACGTATAGAAATAAGACGGCACATACAGTATATGGAAAACAGGTGGAAAATCCCACAAAATAAATGATTCTTCTCGTAAATGTAGGTTAAATGCAAAAGGAGAGCGAGGAGTTATTTATGTGCTTGTTGTTTTAAGGGTTTGTGCACACGTCTGATCCTCTACGTGTCTCTGGTGCAGGCGACATGACGCTTTTTGGTTTTATTTTCATGCTTTGTCTGTTGGTTTCTGGGAACAAAGCATCACAGGATCAGCAGGGGGTCTGAACACGGAGGCCTTTCATCCCCTGGTTTCCATTTCTCTATCTTTTGTCCTCCACAAAACTTCTGATGACAACAAGTGCAACAGGTCTGCATTGAAACTCTTCTTCCCAGGTGTATGTAGAGTCTCTACTTTAAAGAGTCCTCTCCTGCTGATGTTCAGGTGTATATCAGTATGTAGTGTCTCTACTTTAAAGAGTCCTCTCCTGCTGATGTTCAGGTGTATATCAGTATGTAGTGTCTCTACTTTAAAGAGTCCTCTCCTGCTGATGTTCAGGTGTATATCAGTATGTAGTGTCTCTACTTTAAAGAGTCCTCTCCTGCTGATGTTCAGGTGTATATCAGTATGTAGTGTCTCTACTTTAAAGAGTCCTCTCCTGCTGATGTTCAGGTGTATATCAGTATGTAGTGTCTCTACTTTAAAGAGTCCTCTCCTGCTGATGTTCAGGTGTATATCAGTATGTAGTGTCTCTACTTTAAAGAGTCCTCTCCTGCTGATGTTCGGGTGTATATCAGTATGTAGTGCAGGGGTGTCAAACTCAATTTCATCGCGGGCCACATTCGCATAAAGGTTGCACTCAAACGGCCGGTTGTAACTATACAAATATATAATATATATATATAAAATAATGTATTATATTACATTATTGCCTCTGAATTGGATTATTATCGGATATGTCTGAAAGGAGAAGTCCAGGGCAAATAATTGCAAGTCTCTTCAGTGAGAATGTCACAAAACGAGATGCATTGTGGGACATGTAGTTTATGGGCAACCTGCTTCTGTAGTGTCATGTAACCGTATAATAAACATATTATATTCTTTGCAAGCTCTTGCGGGGCCACATAAAATGAAGTCGCGGGCCGGATTTGGCCCCCGGGCCTTGAGTTTGACACCCCTGATGTAGTGTCTCCACTGGGACATGTCTCCATGCTTTAATGTTCAAAAAGCTCTTTAAAAAAAAGAAAAAGCCTCCTCGTTCTGATAGCTCCGCCCCTTCGCTCCAACCCCCCTCCCTCCCCCCACATCTACAGGTGAAAATTACTTTAGCGACACATTCATCGCAAGAAGTGTAGCAAAAGTCAAGGCCGCAGATTCGTGGATTTATACTGCCACAGAGCAGATTCGTGAAGTTGTAATGACTGATGTGAGAGGTTGTAATAACCAAGTTGCAGTTGTAATGGAAAATATATCTAAAGAATATATATTTTTCTGCAAGTGAACATTTCATCACTGAATTCATTTATACAAAACCTTTTTTCTTCTTCTGTGACTTCAAATTTGGTTCACAGATACGTGGATATTTTTATACAAGTGTAAATGTATGCACACAAGCTCAGATTTCTTTTCTGCAAGTGCTCACATCAGGTTTTACACGCTCTCGCATTTTGCACCATATCTACCTTCATACTGTACCTGACAGACGACACAGAGGGCTCTGAAAACATTGGGGTTTCTGTTTTGAGGATATAAGATGATTGACAGACAGACAGACGCAGACAGACGCTCTTTCACGGATTCAAAGTGTCCATCAGACCTTCCTGTGCTGAGAAGTGATGCAATGAGCAGAAATAGCATCAAACACACACACACTTTCATACTGTATGTGCAGGAATTCACTTAAAGTGACAAGTATAGGGTGTGTTCCTCTGCAAACACACCAGCACACACTTTTAACCTGTGAGACACACACACTAAAGGTAGGAAGAAAGAACAATAACCAGTTTTTCTCTGCCGGATTTCTTTGACTGTTATTCTGTCGTATTTTCCGTTTGATTCATTGATGATTGACGTCTGTTTGAGTAAAACATGTGAAGAATCTCATCTGTGTCTCGTGTAACTGCTCTTAACATCTCAAAGGCTGCGAACCATTGAAATGTTTTACACTAACCGTAATACAACTCAGGTATTGTGACACAAAAGCTATATTTACCCTGAGAAAATGCACCTTTTCTTTGCTATAAATGTCATTTTTGTATGAAAGGATGTTCTCGGGTATTTCAACTTTTCTCTCAGCCAATGATGAAGGAAGTCTTTTATATTTAACTTAAAGGAATATTTCACTCATGAAACCATCATTAGTATCTCTATAATCACCACTATCATTTCTTTAAGAGAACGTTTTTACCACCATATTTTAGAAAGTTATTAAAACATCCATTTATAAATTCTTACTCAACTCTGTTAGAATAACCCAAGTCTCATTCATCCAGCCGTGTACTCTTTAAAAACACATGACGTTTTACAAAGAATGTTCTATTTAAAAAGCGAAATTTGCTAATTGCTAATATCAGCATGGAAGAGAGGTGTAAAGGCACGGACACACCAGGCCGATTATCGGCGTCGGTGGGCGTCAGGCCGACGATGAGTGTCGACACGCCCTACTCAGATTGGTGTGTCCCGCACCGTCAGGTCTTTTCAGCCGTGCTGACGCCTTTTCGGCCGAAAACCAGTCGGTCAAAGGCAGTCGGCAAAATAAATCACTCTGATTGGCTGTTCAGCTAGCGAATCAGTGCATGAGAAGCGAAACGGAAGTGAGGGACCCAAACAAACTATTAACTCCAGCTCTCGACACAGGTTGGGGAAAGCCCCGTGAGCTTCTCGCTGTAGAGTGAACATGGAACACGCTATTTGTTGTTTGTTTATATCAAGCAGTCTGTCTTCCGGTTGTTGCCTCTTTTGAATGACGAATACACACTACCGCCGCCTGCTGGTAAGGAGAGTTATTGCCACTCACGCATGCGCAGTTTGTACGTGCTTCTTGGCCGTCGGCTGAAGTCTTTGCGGTGTGTTCCAGTGCGACACATGGCCAAGACGCAGAGACGCGAGGCGACGCAACAGTCGGGGTCCGTCTGTGTCAGTTCTTTGTTGTCAGATTGGTGTGTCCGGGCCTTAAGACAGTTCATGCCAAAGTGATTTAAATGTTACGTTTTATTTAGAAAATGTATCAAGACTCTTAATTATATTTGAATAGTTTAATTGTTCCCTGAATTTAGTTTTTTCTCGTCAAGTAGTTTAAGATCCGTACGTAGCAGACTTGGAGTACGAGGTGTGTTACACTTTTGCCAATTACATTTGGGGTCGTTTGTAGTAAATGCCAGAATACTGTAGTTAGTTACAGATAGTTTTGAACCAAAACGAATGAGATCATATTCAATTATACAACAGGCCGCAAATAAACTCTCTACAACATCAGTCAGCAACAAGTACATGTCTAATCTCAGTGGCTTTAAAGGTCACCTATTATACTATTTTTAGGCCTGTATTATAGGTCTCAGATATATAAAAATGTATAAAAAAACTTGTCTATGATGTGTTTTGCTCAAAACACCAAACAGATCACCCATTCTAGCCATGCCTCATATCCCTCTATTTCACTTCCTGTTTCTAAAGGGCCGATTTGGGTATAAAGCTTTTTTTTTAAACGGCAGATACTGCCGTGATGAAACGCCATATCATGGATTATCAAGGATTGTCTCTGAAACAGTATGGAGCTCAAAGGCTTTCTCTCTTGCCGGTTATACCACAAGGTGAGTTCCTTTTTATTTCCTGCTTCTTCACACACATGCTCTCCAGTACAGGTTAGCTCTGAGTGTTAGCGATGCTAATGTAAACACCGACCATATTACGTCCAAAACAGTCGGCATTGTTTCTGATAGCAACGTTTCTGATAGGGCCGTGGGTCCACATTTCAGATATTACGTCATATCGGACGCTAATCTGGATCAGCTCCGTTGTTCCCCGTTTTTAGAGATTTGGGTACGGAGGAAAAGAGAGAGGGTTTTATTTTCTGACGCTGCGTGAGTTCCCTGACACACCGGGGACACATGTTGATGTAGAGAAGACATCACAAAGTGCATTTTGCATGATAGGAGACCTTTAAAAAGCTTTTTGATAATAAATGAAGAGTCCTCCTGTGAGGCAGCGCTGCCCTCCAGGCCGCTCCTGATCCATCGTTCATACAAAATAAATGAGTGTGAGACATCTGCAGGCGACGGGAAATAAAACGTCCGGAACATTAACACGACCTTCAGAAGGACTGCAGCGGGGATCTGTCCCCACAGAAGACAGCGCCGCGGGGCAGAAGGATTATCAATAACCAACGGAGAAGAACCAGGTGGCATACACACACACACACACAGACACACACACACACACACACACACACACACACACACACACACACACACACACACACACACACACACACACACACACACACACAGACACACACACACACACACACACACACACACACACAGACACACACACACACACACACACACACACAGAGCATTTGACTGATGCCTTTTGAGGCAGAACAGTTCCTAACGTCCAGTATGTAGTCCAAGTCTTAGGAGTGATTACATACAGTATTTTAAGGTAAGATGGAACTTTATTTTTCAGAAATGCAGGCGTTTTTAGCAGAAACACGGTCAGAGTGAAAAAACAGGATTCAAACAAGGTAAAGAATAAAGATAAAATACAATACAAATACAAATAATAATAATACAACATTTAAAAAATAAAGTCATAAAGTAACTGTTGAAACAGATATCACGGTAAAACGTTGGTCATTCGAATGGACACATATACATATTTGGATTGTTAAATATAATTACATAAGTGTGCAGATGTGAGTGCAGGTTTTATGTTTGAACTGCACACGGCTGAAGCAGCCTCCCTCTCCTCTGTCATCATCCTTCTGGACCTGTCTGCTGCATTCGACACGGTGAACCATCAGATCCTCCTTCGCACTCTCCAAGAACTTGGAGTTTCAGGCTCTGCACTTTCCCTCCTCACCTCATACCTCAAAGACCGCACCTACAGGGTAACTTGGAGAGGGTCCGAGTCCGACCCTAGTCAATTATCTACAGGGGTCCCTCAGGGCTCTGTTCTTGGTCCCCTCCTCTTCTCTCTGTACACAAACTCACTCGGATCTGTCATTAGCCCGCATGGTTTTTCATACCACTGCTACGCTGACGACACCCAATTCATTCTCTGTCCTTTCCCCGTTCAGAGACCCAGGTCGTCGCACGCATCTCTGCTTGTCTAGCTGACATCTCTCAGTGGATGTCTGCTCACCACCTCAAGCTCAACCTTGACAAGACTGAACTGCTTTTCCTTCCGGGAAAAGATTGTCCCACTCTTGACCTAACAATCAACATCGGCCCCTCTGTTGTTTCCACGACTCAGACTGCAAGCAATCTGGGTGTGACCCTAGATAACAAACTGTCCTTCACTGCAAACATCGCTGCTACAACCCGGTGCTGCAGATACACTCTTTACAACATCAGGAGGATACGTCCCCTCCTGACCCAGAAAGCCACGCAGCTTCTGGTCCAGGCTCTCGTCATCTCACGCCTAGACTACTGCAACTCCCTCCTGGCTGGTCTACCTGCATGTGCCATCCGACCTCTGCAGTTCATCCAGAATGCAGCGGCTCGTCTGGTCTTCAACCTTCCTAAATGTTCCCACACCACACCGCTCCTCCGCTCCCTTCACTGGCTTCCAGTAACTGCTAGAATCCACTTCAAGACACTGGTGCTTGCGTACCATGCTGTGAATGGATCTGGCCCTTCCTACATCCAGGACATGGTTAAACCATACACCCCAGCACGTGCACTCCGCTCTGCATCAGCCAAACGGCTCGCTGCACCCGCACTGCGAGGGGGACCCAAGTTCCCATCAGCAAAAACACGTTGGTTTGCTATCCTGGCTCCAACATGGTGGAATGAGCTCCCCATTGACATCAGGACAGCAGAAAGCTCACACATCTTCCAGAGCAGACTGAAAACTCATCTCTTTCGACTCCACTTCGAGCAATAAAATGAAAATAAATAAATAAAAGGTGCAAATCCTCTTTTCAACTGTATGTCATACTATACTATATTATTATACATGAACACCTTGTAATACATCCCATATTATATAATAATGTACCGTATTATAATCTGTATTTTGTTATATTGAGTCTTTAACATGACTAGTACCATAACTTAATCATGATGCTCTTGTCTAGTTGCTATTTCTATTCTATTCTTATTTTAGTTTATGCACTTCTTACTCTTTTATTTCTGTCACTTTCAATCTGAATTAATTTCTCTCTCTTTGTGCTACAACTGAATTTCCCTAAAGGGATTTAAAAAAAAACTAATCTCGTGTTTTCTGAATAAAACATCGTGCACTCGCAGTTTCATTTTTAATGAAAGGGAAGTTTAAAGTTCATGATTTCACCCAAAAACATTTTAGGAGAGGTTTGTCGAGGTGGAATGGGAAAATATTTCAAACATCACGTCAAAGATTGTGCTTCAGAGAGACGGCTCTCAAACTGATGGGTTTATTATGAAATAGGAAACACTATTTGATGAATATCTTGACATGAATCCATTTGTTTTTAGTGAAAACAACAGCAATACATTTGAATAAAAGTAAATATTGTAAAAGTACGTTTTAACGCTCAACTGAGGTAGAACAGTTTGTACATTGATAAAACAAAATGCAACAGAAAAATCTCATAACTTTATTTCATTAATTTTCGATGGAAATCAATTGTTTTCATATTCGAAATAACAAAACAAAACACTGGTTGCGGTCGAATACTCCAAAAATCAGCTCCTAAGTTCTAACCCTATCGTCTATTCCTTGACCTCGGAGTGAAACGTCATGGGGTTAAGGGATAGTGGATAGGAGAATTCAAAAGGACTTAGGAGAAGAGACTGCGGTACTTTAGAGAATCCGACTGCACTTTCACTATCCGACGTGTTTATGATGCGCCAGCGGAGGTCATAAATGTGCGCCTGCTGCTGTGGGGAAACTATGGAAACTACAGTTTTCTATACAGCGGACTACAACATGGATGTTTAATAAGAACGAGGGACTACTGTAAACTCATCTAGAGACTCTGCACCGTGCTCTGATGCTGTTATGCTTTATGAACGGGGACAACAGAGAAACATATTCTTCATGACCAAAGTTGGAATTGAAATAAAAAAGGAAAGTGAAACTTATGCTCGTCACCCTCTCCCTCCGGTCCACATTAATACAAATGATCCCAATACGTATGATTGTATGAAAATATCTTAAAATCAATACAAATGTATTTATTATAAACGTTAGTCCTTAACATCTATCACTGTGTATATCACCATTCAAACATCTTTTAAAAGTTGAACAAACCCCACACAGCTCAGTAAAGACTGTGAAATGTTGACTTTATTTGATCATTTCAGTAAAAACTAACGTTCATATTTCTCTTTTTGATTATAATACTGATGAACGTTCAAAACAAAGCACTTTGGCAACTTACCACATACGTTTTAAAATGCTTAATAAGCACCGTAACTTTCATGATATCATTTCTCGTTCATAATCGGTTGTTTCCGTGAACGGCCGACTGTTGTGTGACGGCAAATGCCGCGGCCGCAAGGCATTGTGGGGCAGAATTTTCTCCTCTCCTTTCGGTTAGGGAGGTCCAGTGGTTCCTAAGCTAAAGGAGGTTATAAAGGAAGTTTGAAACCTCCTGTCCTTTTAATTTAGAGAATTGGAACGGCACTTATCATGGCTGCCACTGAGGGACTTCCGGGTCATTTCACTCCGTTAGGAAGGTTCCTAAGCTAAATGGACTATTCGACCGCAACCACTGACAATTATCTTTGTTGCATTTTTTTTTACCATTTGTAAAACAGCTACTGTAACTCAAATTTTATTAGGAATTTAATTAAGTTTTATGGGAAGTCAGTAGAAAAAATGCATTATTTGCACATTTTCTAGAAATGTGGATGGAAATGCTTAAAACTCTTTTCACACTTAAATATTACATCTTTGACTTATTTGACAATACTTTTTCCACTACTGCAGACAACGGGAAGCACAATTTACACTCTTGTTTAGAAATATCAATAAAATATATTCCTGTAATTGAAAAAAACATCCAATACAGAAATACAGATGTTCACAAAACGTTCCTCTCCAAAGTGAGTATGTAAATATTTCCGTCTGTAGGCAAACACGCCTTCCCCTGTAATTGAATTTGGAATATGAATGCGTTGTATGGTTAAACAGTGTTGGCGTTTTACACATTCTCCTTTTCATTCCTTCTTGTTTTTCTATGTGGTGTCTAATAGTCGTCCATCCAAATAAATTATATTTGAATTCAAATTAGAGAGAGTCTGACAGACAGACAGGAAACGTTACGCTGTGATTTCCCTGCAGGCTGTTTTTACAGTTAACTGTGTTCAACCCACAACATTCACACAACATCAATTATTCATTGAATACACAAACTGTGTGTGTGTGTGTGTGTGTGTGTGTGTGTGTGTGTGTGTGTGTGTGTGTGTGTGTGTGTGTGTGTGTGTGTGTGTGTGTGCGTGCGTGCGTGCGTGCGTGCGTGCGTGCGTGCGTGCGTGCGTGCGTGCGTGCGTGCGTGCGTGCGTGCGTGTATTCTGAACTAATATGTCATTTATACGGCTGGCTGTTGGCGCTGCTCACTGTTCGATCCATTCTTCTTTTATGTGCAGATTGAAAAACAGCAGTGAATATAAAGTATACCTAAAACACAGAACCAGTAAAACATTATTCTCTAAAGGCAAGAAACGTGCCACTATTGATGTGTCTTTGCAGCTTTATTTGATCATTTTAGTGAGCAGTTATAAGCAACTAAATGCTACAGACATGCAGTATTTAGTGTGAGGTGATGAAAATGCATTGTGGCATAGCACTTATAACACGAAATACATGCTGCATATGCAATATTTAGACATTTTTCTGTAAGAATATACTGTAAGGCTGTTTACATGTTAATGTGTTTGGTAGTGGAGTCCTGCTGGGAGACATAGAAGCTGCACATTAAGATACATGTCTACTTTGCTCATAATGAAATCATAATTGACATACTCAAATAACAATGAAGTCATAAAGCCGGCACAATAGAGACCGTGGAGAGAATAATGTTCAGACGGCGGGTTGCTTATTAAACATTGCAGCCGTTAAATGTTTCTGTTACTTAGAATGTTATTTGCTTTGTAGGGTTATAGTGACGATGACTCATGAAAAGTATTACAAAATAAAGTTCACAGAGACACTAAACAACCCCAAAGGAACAAAAAAATACAAAACAGCGAGGTAACATGACCATGAAGACACAGAAAATGACCTCGAAATGACAACAATGAGAAACACAAACAGACCTCAAAGACACATGAAAATGAACAAAAAGTTAATTTCTGAGAACACAATTTAAATCACAAAACATTTAAGCGTTTCTGAACAAACCAGAAAATAATTGCTGAGTTGCGTGCTCGGACACGGGGAAACAACTTTTTTTAATTGCAGATTGGAGTGGTGTTGAATATTTAAAGTGTTCTTTTGGACTTCTTTATTTCCAGAACTGTCAAATTAAAGAGGTTTCCATCTGTCCCATCCGTTTGTTTATCGTCATCTCCACTTTCTTTGGTTTGTTCTTAAAAAGCCAGCAAGACCTTGAAAACATTTCATGTTATTTTGTTGATGTTTTTTTGGTCAAGACAACTTGAATCAAACTACTTTCTTAACCCTTTTCCACTAAAACAAGAACAACTTCCCCAACACATGTCGTCTCTTTATCGAACTCTCCATGAACGGGCGTACAATCCTGTTCAAGCCCCCAAAAAATAATCAGAGAGGGCAAAAGTACACACATCCTTTACTCAAGTAGAAGTACAGATACTCGTGTTTAAAAATACTCTGGTGAAAGTAGAAGTACTGACTAAACTTCTTTACTCAAGTAAAAGTAAAGAGGCTTTGAAATGTACTTCAGTAAAAAGTACCCATAACTAGCAGCTGTTTTAAAGAGTACCTGACCTCCCTTTATATTAATAGAACAATAATGTCATTGTTAGCTAATGAATGTTTCCATGCTGAACAACGGCAACATGACAACGTTTTCATTGGTCCCTCTTCTTTAGAGAAGACCAGGAAATGATGGATACACGGATCGTGTTCAAATCAATAGGCACGCAATGACTCTAAATAATAATGATCACGCCACCAAACACACATTCAAACTAAAGGAACCAGCCTGTTTGGAAAATGTGAGAAGTAGAAAGTACAGGTATTTGTGTTCAACATGTAAGAAGTAGAAAGTACAGGTATTTGGGTTCAACATGTAAGAAGTAGAAAGTACAGGTATTTGGGTTCAACATGTAAGAAGTAGAAAGTACAGGTATTTGGGTTCAACATGTAAGAAGTAGAAAGTACAGGTATTTGTGTTCAACATGTAAGAAGTAGAAAGTACAGGTATTTGAGTTCAACATGTAAGAAGTAGAAAGTACAGGTATTTGGGTTCAAAATGTAAGAAGTAGAAAGTACAGGTATTTGTGTTCAACATGTAAGAAGTAGAAAGTACAGGTATTTGGGTTCAACATGTAAGAAGTAGAAAGTACAGGTATTTGAGTTCAACATGTAAGAAGTAGAAAGTACAGGTATTTGAGTTCAACATGTAAGAAGTAGAAAGTACAGGTATTTGGGTTCAAAATGTAAGAAGTAGAAAGTACAGGTATTTGGGTTCAACATGTAAGAAGTAGAAAGTACAGGTATTTGTGTTCAAAATGTGAGAAGTAGAAAGTACAGGTATTTGGGTTCAACATGTAAGAAGTAGATAGTACAGGTATTTGAGTTCAACATGTAAGAAGTAGAAAGTACAGGTATTTGAGTTCAACATGTAAGAAGTAGAAAGTACAGGTATTTGGGTTCAACATGTAAGAAGTAGAAAGTACAGGTATTTGGGTTCAACATGTAAGAAGTAGAAAGTACAGGTATTTGAGTTCAACATGTAAGAAGTAGAAAGTACAGGTATTTGAGTTCAACATGTAAGAAGTAGAAAGTACAGGTATTTGGGTTCAAAATGTAAGAAGTAGAAAGTACAGGTATTTGGGTTCAACATGTAAGAAGTAGAAAGTACAGGTATTTGTGTTCAAAATGTGAGAAGTAGAAAGTACAGGTATTTGGGTTCAACATGTAAGAAGTAGATAGTACAGGTATTTGAGTTCAACATGTAAGAAGTAGAAAGTACAGGTATTTGTGTTCAACATGTAAGAAGTAGAAAAGTACAGGTATTTGAGGTTCAACATGTAAGAAGTAGAAAGTACAGGTATTGGTTCAACATGTAAGAAGTTAGAAAGTACAGGTATTTGGGTTCAAAATGTAAGAAGTAGAAAGTACAGGTATTTGGGTTCAACATGTAAGAAGTAGAAAGTACAGGGTATTTGGTTCAAAATGTGAGAAGTAGAAAGTACAGGTATTTGGGTTCAACATGTAAGAAGTAGATAGTACAGGTATTTGAGTTCAACATGTAAGAAGTAGAAAGTACAGGTATTTGTGTTCAAAATGTGAGAAGTAGAAAGTACAGGTATTTGGGTTCAACATGTAAGAAGTAGAAAGTACAGGTATTTGGGTTCAACATGTAAGAAGTAGAAAGTACAGGTATTTGTGTTCAACATGTAAGAAGTAGAAAGTACAGGTATTTGTGTTCAACATGTAAGAAGTAGAAAGTACAGGTATTTGTGTTCAACATGTGAGAAGTAGAAAGTACAGGTATTTGGGTTCAACATGTAGAAGTAGAAAGTACAGGTATTGTGTTCAACATGTAAGAAGTAGAAAGTACAGGTATTTGTGTTCAACATGTAAGAAGTAGAAAGTACAGGTATTTGTGTTCAACATGTAAGAAGTAGAAAGTACAGGTATTTGTGTTCAACATGTAAGAAGTAGAAAGTACAGGTATTTGGGTTCAACATGTAAGAAGTAGAAAGTACAGGTACTTGTGTTCAACATGTAAGAAGTAGAAAGTACAGGTATTTGTGTTCAACATGTAAGAAGTAGAAAGTACAGGTATTTGGGTTCAAAATGTAAGAAGTAGAAAGTACAGGTACTTGTGTTCAACATGTAAGAAGTAGAAAGTACAGGTATTTGTGTTCAACATGTAAGAAGTAGAAAGTACAGGTATTTGGGTTCAAAATGTAAGAAGTAGAAAGTTCAGGTATTTGGGTTCAACATGTAAGAAGTAGAAAGTACAGGTATTTGGGTTCAAAATGTAAGAAGTAGAAAGTACAGGTATTTGTGTTCAACATGTAAGAAGTAGAAAGTTCAGGTATTTGTGTTCAACATGTAAGAAGTAGAAAGTACAGGTATTTGGGTTCAACATGTAAGAAGTAGAAAGTACAGGTACTTGTGTTCAACATGTAAGAAGTAGAAAGTACAGGTATTTGTGTTCAACATGTGAGAAGTAGAAAGTACAGGTATTTGGGTTCAAAATGTAAGAAGTAGAAAGTACTGGTATTTGTGTTCAACATGTAAGAAGTAGAAAGTTCAGGTATTTGTGTTCAACATGTAAGAAGTAGAAAGTACAGGTATTTGTGTTCAACATGTAAGAAGTAGAAAGTACAGGTATTTGGGTTCAAGGTTCAAGGTTCTTTATTGTCAATCTGACATAGCTACAGAGTAATTATGCAGTTGAAAATCTTATGTCACAGGCTTCTCCAACAATGCAACATAATAACATAACATAATAACAATAAGAGCAAGAGCAATACAAAAATAATAATAGTTATAAAATGAAATAAAGTTATGATGTGGAATAGTGCAGTATGAGTCTATATACAAGTTATTGGAATGATATATATATATTAGGTATTAGATACATACTACTGAGTAGCAGTTGAATGTTTGAAGTTGTTTCAACAGTTCAATTGTTTAACAGTCTCACTGCCCGCGGGAAGAAACTGTCTCCGAATCTTCTTGTCCTTGCCCGGATGCTGCGGTAACGTCTGCCAGACGGCAACAGAAAGAACAGTTTGTGGCTGGGGTGATGGGGGTCTTTGATAATCCGTAGTGATTTCTTCCTGAGCCGCTGGGAGTAAAGGTCCTCCATGGATGGCAGCTCCGTCCTGGTGATGTGCTGTGCAGTTTTCACCACCCTCTGTAAAGCCTTACGATCGAGGTCGGTGCAGCTGCCGTACCAGGCCGTCATGCTGCCAGTGAGGATACTCTCTATCGTGCACCTGTAGAAGTTGCAGAGTATCCTGGAATCCATTTTGAACCTCCTCAGCCTGCGGAGGAAGAAGAGCCGCTGTCGAGCTTTCTTGGTGATGGTGGTGGTGTGAAGAGACCATGTCAGGTCCTCAGTGATGTGGACCCCAAGGAACCTGAAGCTTTTGACTCTCTCCACCGTAGTCCCATTGATGGCGATGGGGGCGTGTCCCTCTCCCTGCTGCTTCCTGTAATCCACAATCAGCTCCTTTGTTTTGCTGATGTTGAGATGGAGGTTGTTCTCCTGGCACCAAGATGTCAGGTTTTCGACCTCCTCTCTGTATGCCGTCTCGTCATCGTCTGTGATCTGGCCGATGACGGTCGTGTCATCAGCAAACTTCACGATGGTGTTGGAGCTGTGTGTGGCCACGCAGTCGTGGGTGAACAGGGAGTAGAGGAGAGGGCTGAGCACGCAGCCTTGAGGGGCACCGGTGTTAAGAATCAGGGTGGAGGATGTGATGTTTCCCACCCGCACTGCCTGGGGTCTGCCCGTCAGGAAGTTCAGGATCCAGTCGCAGAGGGCGCTGTTGAGCCCGAGGTCTCTGAGCTTGATGGCCAGCTTGGAGGGCACAATGGTGTTGAATGCTGAACTGTAGTCAATGAACAGCATTCTCACATATGTGTTCCTGTTCTTCGGGTCCAGGTGTGAGAGGGCAGTGTGGAGGGTGAGGGCTATGGCGTCGTCTGTGGACCTGTTTGCTCTGTAGGCAAACTGCAGGGGGTCCAGAGATTCAGGGAGGGAGGAGGTGATGAATAATTTGACTAACCGCTCAAAGCACTTCATTATGATGGAGGTGAGTGCTACTGGGCGGTAGTCGTTGGGGCAGGTGATGATTGTCTTTTTGGGGACAGGAATGATGGTGGAGTGTTTAAGACATGTGGGGACTACAGACTGCAGCAGGGACCTGTTGAAGATGTCTGTGAACACCTCTGCCAGCTGAACTGCACACACCCTGAGAACACGGCCAGGGATGCCATCAGGTCCAGGAGCCTTGTGTGGGTTAACCCTTTTAAAGGATTTACACACATCTGCCCTATTTAAAACAAAAGGGCAGTGTAGCTCCTGGTCCCTCTGTACCTCCACAGCCTGGCTGCTCTCAAAGCGTGCAAAAAAACTGTTTAGCTCATCATGTAAGAAGTAGAAAGTTCAGGTATTTGTGTTCAACATGTAAGAAGTAGAAAGTACAGGTATTTGAGTTCAACATGTAAGAAGTAGAAAGTACAGGTATTTGGGTTCAACATGTAAGAAGTAGAAAGTACAGGTATTTGTGTTCAACATGTAAGAAGTAGAAAGTACAGGTATTTGTGTTCTACATGTAAGAAGTAGAAAGTACAGGTATATGTGTTCAACATGTAAGAAGTCAAAGTAACAAGTCGTCAGAAAAATAAGTAGTGGAGTAAAGTACTGATACCAGAAACATGTACTTAAGTACAGTAACGAAGTATTCGTACTCCACTACTTCCCACCTCTGAAAATAAGGCTCATTCTACGGGTGCCATCCGGGGAAATACTACTTTTAAAGTTGATGTTGCCATGATACGTTCTTGTTTACTCATGTCATGTTTGATTATTTATCAGGTTTATGTTTTAGAGCCCTTGACTTCCAGCCATTGTGTGTTATTTTTGTAATTCTTTTAATTGTTGCCACCTGTGTCTCATTAACCTTTCTTTACATATTTGTTTTGTAAATATTTTGTTCTTTCTGTTGCATTTTTGTCCAAAATCATTGTTTCACATTCCTAACAATTGTTTTGGTTCTTGTTGAGATGTTTAGATGAAGTTATATAAGATGTGTCGTGTCTCGTTCACGTGTTAAGTTACAGTCACTTGTGTCTTGTCTCGTCATTGCGCTTTTTATTATGTACTTACCTTTCTCTCTCGAATTCAGAGCCATTGACTTCATTGCATTTGAGTCCGAATCATTGTGTCACGTACCTAACAATTTTCAAGACTAATAAAAAACTGGTTCGCAAAAAACCTGCCCTTAAAGAGCCTCGTGGAAAAGAGGAACCTTGGATTTACTCTGAACAAACATCCCAACCATGAACCGTGTGCAGAGGATCCTTGGTGTTTACAGCTGCATCACATTAAGACGAGTTCAGGGTCTTTCTAAAAGCACCACCGTCATGCTCCAACAGTAAAGTCTAAATCCAGCTTGAGTCGTGTTGTCCGTTGC
Source organism: Trematomus bernacchii (assembly GCF_902827165.1). Lineage (NCBI taxonomy): Eukaryota > Metazoa > Chordata > Actinopteri > Perciformes > Nototheniidae > Trematomus > Trematomus bernacchii. Next base: position 69,257 of record NW_022987642.1, read on the forward strand.
ATCTCTTTTCTCTTTAAACGCCGTAAACGATCTGAATTCTCCCGCTTCGAGGCAGAAAACTGTGTTTGTTAGTTCTGTGCCAAGGATGCAGTTTTTTGTTTTTGATGAAACCGCTCAGAGAATTGACCACAGCTGTCACACTGCTGAGACTGTAATCCTATGTGTGTGTGTGTGTGTGTGTGTGTGTGTGTGTGTGTGTGTGTGTGTGTGTGTGTGTGTGTGTGTGTGTGTGTTTGTGTGTGTGTGTGTGTGTGTGTGTGTGTGTTTGTGTGTGGGTGTGTGTGTGTGTGTATGTGTGTGTGTGTGTGTATGTGTGTGTGTGTGTGTGTGTGTTTGTGTGTGTGTGTATGTGTGTGCATGTGTGTGTGTGTGTGTGTGTGTGTTTGTGTGTGTGTGTATGTGTGTGCATGTGTGTGTGTGCATGTGTGTGTGTGTATGTTTGTGTTGTGTGTGTGTGTGTGTGTGTGTGTGTGTGTGTGTGTGTGCACTCCAGTGGGTTTCTTAAGGTGTAACTGAGTTTCGTATTGCCGACGACACTGAAACCTTTTTAAACTGTCAGCCCCAATATCTGGTCTTTACAGGAGCAGCTAAAAATTGTGTGTGTGTGTGTGTGTGTGTGTGTGTGTGTGTGTGTGTGTGTGTGTGTGTCTGTGTGTGTGTGTGTGTGTGTGTGTGTGTGTGTGTGTGTGTGTGTGTGTGTGTGTGTGTGTGTGTGTGTGTGTGTGTGTGATCAAGCGTGTGTGTTTACTGACCGTATTCTCTGTGACAGTACAGCAAATGGAGTTTAAATTTTGCATGACCTTCGTGACCCTAAACTCTCTTTCTTTTTTATCTGGCATACACACACACACACACACACACACACACACACACACACACACACACACACACACACACACACACACACACACACACACATCTCCCCGCACTGTGACAGCTGTGGTCGTGACCTCAGATGCACAGAGCTTCAAAGCAACTTAAAACTCCTGCTGAGACGTGCAGAAAAAAACAACAAGAGACAAGTAAAGAAAAAATTACTTCTTTAAAGTTTTACTGAAACACAGTTACTGTTAAACTCACCTGAAGTCCCGCCCACCAACCTGTTTCTGAACGCGTGATTGGACGATCCTGTTACAGAGATTATTTTCTGCAATAATCCAAAATCACATGGAGAAATCCCATTGGCTTTTTGTGGAGGGAACCAGGGAGATGCTATCTTTATTTCACCTTGTGTTAGTTAGGGTTAGGTTTAGGGTTAATTGGTTGAGTCACATTGTGTTATTTAAAGGTCCCATGTCATGCTTTTCTGGTTATTACCCATCCCCTTGTGTGTTATGTAGGTTTTTCTGCGTGTAAACGGTCTGCAGAGTCACAAACCCTCAAAGTACACCCTGTAGCGAGTAAAACTCTAACACAGAAAAGACCTGTCTATGCTGCCCCAGAACGCCTCGTTGGACATTTCTCTTTTTCCATTGTTTACTTCTTGGGTATAGTGACGTATTTCGGGTATTGTGACGTAACGTAACGTAACGGCTCCGCAGATTGGTCCGCGTTTGGACCAATCCGCGGACTTCCTCACACACACACACTCGGCGGGACGTTGCGAGGCTCGCTGCTGCGAGGAGCGGGACACTGTGAGCTGGCTCACTGCTGTGGGGTCGGCGAGACAGCGAGACACCGCGGAACTCAGCCTGGGCACACACACAAACTCCCAGCCAGGCTGCGGGTGTGTGTGTGTTTCGGGCTAGGTTTCGCTGTCTCGCAGACGGCCACTCACAGGGAGGGGGGGGGGGGGGGGGGGGGGGGGCAGGAGCTCCAACAAGCCGTGTAGGACAGAGAGTGAATACACATACTTTACAGAGATGCTGTATGAGAAACCAATGTGAGTTTGGAACATTGAACAATGTAAATGTATTTGAGTAGACCTCAACAATGGAATTATGATCAGTAGAAATGGCCATGACATGGGCCCTTTAAAATTATTTCAGTAAAATGCAACCTTTACTACCACATGCTGTTGGGTTTAGATCATGCTGGTGCCTCTTCACACCATAAATAAATGCAGTTTTGATCTTTGTGACTCACAATAAGTGTGTCCCCTTAACAAGAGTTACAAAGCATGAGTTCAGAGCCTGTTTTTCATTTCCTGTCAGTTCTTTTGTCTCTCAGCGGGTCAGAGAGCGGTTAAACTATAGTGATCCTGAAACATGAAGTTATGTAAAAACGTCAGGTTCAATAACCAAAAGTCAAGGGCCACTGGACAGGAAACAGGGGCACTCCCAGTCCTGAGTGCTTCCCCCTGACACCTACATGAGAACCAGTGGGCGTCGGACATTAAATATTCAAGCTTTTTATTACATTCTCTACTTTTCTGAGTCTCTTTTCTGCAATTTCTGGCTCTCATGAATCATTACAGTTGATTCACAGCGCCGAGCATCTGTCTCTATAAAAGATCATTTAAAAACTCCTGCTGTTTTGGAAGTTCTTCTATAATCTTCTAAACATCTGGGTAGATAAATGTCCTCAGCAGGAGGTCTAAGTGGCTATTGAACAGGAAGTAGATGTATATAACTTAATTTCACAACTATGTCTCTCAATCGATCCCTTCCTACCTACCACCCTTCATCCCTCCCACAACAACCCCTTGGTCCCATCAATTATTGACCCCATCATCCATTTATCCACTTATCCCTCCACCCATCAACCCTTCCACCCTTCATCCCTTCATCATCACCCACATCCATCCACCCATCAACCCTTCCACCCTTCATCCCTTCATCATCACCCACATCCCTCCACCCATCAACCCTTCCACCCTTCATCCCTTCATCATCACCCACATCCATCCACCCATCAACCCTTCCACCCTTCATCCCTTCATCATCACCCACATCCATCCACCTATCAACCCTTCATCCATTTATCCACTTATCCCTCCACCTATCAACCCTTCTACCCTTCATCCCTTCATCATCACCCACATCCCTCCACCCATTGACCCTTCCACCCTTCATCCCTTCATCATCACCCACATCCCTCCACCCATTGACCCCTTCATCCCCAATCCTCTCATCCTCATCCCTACCCACTTCATCCCTACATCCTTTTATCCCTCCTATCATAGACCCCTTTATCCCTTCATCCCTCCCCCGACCAACTCGACTCCTTCATCCATTAAACCATTTATCCCTTCCACCCCTTATCCCTTTTTCCTAACCAACATCCATTCATCCCTCCACCCATTGACCCCTTCATTCCCAACCTTTAGTCCATCCATCCAACCCCTTCATCCTCATCCATACTAACTTCATCCCTCCTTTTATCCCTCTTATCATAGACCCCTAATCCCTACATCCCTCCGCCGACCAACTCCTACATCCCTACATCTGTCCATCGTGCCTCCACCCATCGACCCCTTCATCCCCAATCCTTTCATCCACCCACCTCATCCGTTCATCCCTACACCCTTTTATCCCTCCTATTACAGACCCCTTTATCCCTTCCACCCCTTATCCCTTTTTCCTAACCAACATCCATTCATCCTTAAACCCTCCATCTATTCATCCCTTCAGCTGTACATCCCTATATCCCTTCATCCCGCCCTCTGCTCATCCCTTCCTTTTTAACTTGTTCACTTCTCTTACGTGTCATTCTAGCTACCATGCAAAGCTACTGCAAAAACAGTTGAGTTTGGTTCAGATTAGGGCTGTCAAGTTAACGCGTTAATAACGCGTTAACGCAAAAAAAAATGAACGCCACTAATTATTTTAACGCGATTAACGCATGTGTATTTTTTGTCCTCGGCCGCCGTAGTTTCAGAGCGCATCGAGTGTAAAATACCATCTACAAGCTGATGCTGACAGCCCCGCTCCTGCTGCCCGCTTGTGGCAGACCACACTTCCACGCTCACTGGCAGGCCCGGACTGGCCATCGGGAGGACCGGGAGGGTGTGTGTATGTGTGGGGCGACTCGCGCGAGCGAGGCACACCTTACGTGTTGTTGTTGTTAGCATCTGGTGCTAGCTAGCTGCGCTAACGGATATAAGCAGCTGTTTCAATGACATTTCGCCGACAACTGCGCCGAGCACTTGACTTTATGCAGGTAGCCAGACAGTGGGACATTGTACGAAAAGTCAGCACACTCAGCACGGATAGTGCGCGCAACATGATTGCAGCGTCCAGGCAGCTCCCATTCGAGCATATATGCCTTGAGCTGCACATAGCTCCAACGATCCATCACAGTGTCTCCACACACACACACACACACACACACACACACACACACACACACACACACACACACATACACACACACACACACACACACACACACACACACACACACACACACATACACACACACACACACACACACACACACACACACACATACACACACACACACACACACACACACACACACACACACACACACACACACACACACAGTATTATTGTATGAGAGAGGTTCCAGGTTGAATTGAGGCGAATATTTGTAATGTTCAGGTTGTTGTGTTTAATATTCATGAGAATATTTGTCATTGTTCAAATGATAATAAACAAACATATAAAGCATATTTGTCCACTCATATGTTGATAAGAGTATTAAAAACTTGAAAGATATCCCTCTAAGGTACATTTAGAACAGATAAAAAATGTGCGATTAATTTGCGATTAATCGCGATTAACTATGGACAATCATGCGATTAATCGCGATTAAATATTTTAATCGACTGACAGCCCTAGTTCAGATACATGTCTGCTGTTACAGAAAGGAGAGGGTGTTACAGTAAACTCCTGCAGGAAACCGATGTACACGGAAACAGTGAAAGAAAAAGTTTGGTGCATTCATATCCAGTCAATAATCCAACGTTATGCTTCATGTTTCCCTCCTTCTGCTTCCTCTTTCATTTCATTTATTCTGCCTCAGAACCTCTCTGTACTTCCTGCTGCCATTTCCCTCTCTGAAGTTCTTGTTGAGACAAATTTGTGACAGCAGAAGAGAAGAAGTCAGAACTGTCAGCAGATTCTTGTTCCAGTGTGTATGTGTGTGTGTGTGTGTGTGTGTGTGCGTGCGTGCGTGCGTGCGTGCGTGCGTGTGTGTGTGTGTGTGTGTGTGTGTGTGTGTGTGTAGAGAAAGCATTGGTTCTGCTTCAAAGCTCATTTTGAGGCAATGGGTGTGTCATGACGGATTTTTGTCAACCCCCTGTGGTGAAACGAGACTATCCAAGAGTGTGTGCATCAGTCTTTTCTGTACAGTGTATGTGTGTGTGTGTGTGTGTGTGTGTGTGTGTGTGTGTGTGTGTGTGTGTGTGTGTGTGTGTGTGTGTGTGTGTGTGTGTGTGTGTGTGTGTGTGTGTGTGTGTGTGGTGTGTGTGTGTGTGTGTGTGTGTGTGTGTGTGTGTGTAGTAGCTGACTCAGTATGTCAGGGTAGATCCCTAAAGCTCAGCTGTCATATTTCTTTGTCTCCCCTCCTCTGTTCCTCTTACTGTACGTTGTGTTCTTTAGTTTGTGTCTTTCCCTCTGCAGTCGCAGGGACCATATCATCATAAACTTTAGGACTAGTTTACAGCATTGCCACATAAAGTCCTGGATCTTATTTCTAACCATGGATATGCACAAAAACAGGCCTGAATAAGCTGTATGCACCTTAAAGTTGTACTCTAGAATAACACCGTGCTCCCACATTTAATTACACCTATAGTCAAATGTTAGATCCACTCTATCGTTAAAAATTCAAATAAATTGTGTAATTTATGCGGGTAGAAGAAAGATCCAGCATATAAAAAGAGGTCGACCTATCATATCATAAAGAGGTCCTATTCTGCTTTTTGGGGTTTTCCCTTTCCTTTGTGGGTTCTATGGGTTTTAGTGCATTTCAATGGCCTGCAAAGGCTAAGTTCAGGAACACAGTGACATCACTATTTAATACTTGTGCTTCTATTGGCTAGCGCTCCAACACATTGTACGTGAACATCAGCAGGAGAGGACTCTTTAAAGTAGAGACACTACATACTGATATACACCTGAACATCAGCAGGAGAGGACTCTTTAAAGTAGAGACACTACATACTGATATACACCTGAACATCAGCAGGAGAGGACTCTTTAAAGTAGAGACAATACATACTGATATACACCTGAACATCAGCAGGAGAGGACTCTTTAAAGTAGAGACACTACAGTACATACTGATATACACCTGAACATCAGCAGGAGAGGACTCTTTAAAGTAGAGACACTACATACTGATATACACCTGAACATCAGCAGGAGAGGACTCTTTAAAGTAGAGACAATACATACTGATATACACCTGAACATCAGCAGGAGAGGACTCTTTAAAGTAGAGACACTACAGTACATACTGATATACACCTGAACATCAGCAGGAGAGGACTCTTTAAAGTAGAGACACTACATACTGATATACACCTGAACATCAGCAGGAGAGGACTCTTTAAAGTAGAGACACTACATACTGATATACACCTGAACATCAGCAGGAGAGGACTCTTTAAAGTAGAGACACTACATACTGATATACGGCTGTGTGGGGAATATTTGTGGCAAATTGTGAAGCAACAGTCTGCAGTAAACATATAAATACTTAATGACCCTTGAAATGCATAATGGTGCATCATTCACCATAAAGAATCACTGATAGGTAGGCTGATTAATATGCATTAGTATTCATATGGTGCTTTGCATTGATAATTCATGGTGAAATGTAACATTGATGGTAAATATGAGGCTGATAGAGTGGTGCAGGGATGTTCTATTTCTCCTAGTGGACCCTGAAGGCAGCATCTCCCTGGTTCCCTCCATAAAAGGAATTGGATTTTCTTGTTCTTATGTTGGGTGTGATAACGTTTAGTCGTCTCATTTAGACACTTGTCAGCAGTCGCTAGTTTTAAATTCACGAGTGGGGATTATTTTATGTCGTAGAACAAAATAGCAGACGGTTCGATGTACTTTATTTTGAAAGGGCAGAATAACTTCATCAGGAGTCGCAGTGTGAGAGTCACACAGGCAACTGGGATACAGGCAGCAAGTTATTATTAATAGTGTGTGTGTGTGTGTGTGTGTGTGTGTGTGTGTGTGTGTGTGTGTGTGTGTGTGTGTGTGTGTGTGTGTGTGTGTGTGTGTCTCTGAGCGTGTGTGTGTCTCTGAGCTTGTGTGTGTCTCTGAGCGTGTGTCTCTGAGCGTGTGTGTGTGTGTGTGTGTCTGTTTGTGTGTGTGTGTGTGTGTGTGTGTGTCTCTGAGCGTGTGTGTGTGTGTGTGTGTGTCTGTTTGTGTGTGTGTGTGTGTGTGTGTGTCTCTGAGCGTGTGTGTGTGTGTGTCTGTTTGTGTGTGTGTGTGTGTGTGTGTGTGTCTCTGAGCGTGTGTGTGTCTCTGAGCGTGTGTGTGTCTCTGAGTGTGTGTGTGTGTGTGTGTGTGTGTGTGTGTGTGTGTCTCTGAGCGTGTGTGTGTCTCTGAGCGTGTGTGTGTCTCTGAGTGTGTGTGTGTGTGTGTGTGTGTGTGTCTCTGAGCGTGTGTGTGTCTCTGAGCGTGTGTGTGTCTCTGAGTGTGTGTGTGTGTGTGTGTGTGTGTCTCTGAGCGTGTGTGTGTGTGTGTGTCTGTTTGTGTGTGTGTGTGTGTGTGTGTGTGTGTGTGTCTCTGAGCATGTGTGTGTCTCTGAGCGTGTGTGTGTCTCTGAGTGTGTGTGTGTGTGTCCTCAGGCAATGGACCAGCTCGCCTTCATCCTCAATTCCTAATGAGATTTAATGCTGAGTTGTCCACACACACACACTGTTAATTTACTCATCCACCAGAGCTAACACTTCGACACACACACACACACACACACACACACACACACACACACACATCCTGGCATTCCGACACTCCTGGGTCCATTTCCAGTGGAACATCCCATAATGAGGGGTGCATCCGTTTCCATGACGATAAATAATATAGAGCCTTTGGGCAAAAAAATCTATTTGAATACATATAAAAATATATACGTGTATACAAATAGTTATATATTTCTGAGTGTCATCGACTTGCTCCAACAACGAGGCCAGGAGAGCATTTTCAGGTCAAAGTTTCTCCGTATTTTATTTATTTATCTTTCGATTTTTCTTTAACTTTTTCTCCCTCCATCAGCATGTGTCTGTGCATCCCCCTCCTCACATACTGCAGTTTCTCTGATATGTGAAAAAAAGAAGTCATTATATTTGTCTGCACAGTAAAAAAAAAAAAGCATTTAATTAACAAACACGCCGGAGGAATAAAGAAGGCGACTGAAAATAAATTATGAGCAGTCGGCCAATAACAAGATGTTTCCTCCAGTCGGACCCCCGCAACATTTAAATTAGACCTTTAGAAATCCCTTCATTTATATCTTTATCTTCATGCTAGTTTTATCGAGTGAAACCACCTGGACATCCGTCGTGTTTCAGCACTCGTAGATATGATTCAGATCTGCTTTCCTCTTTTGGGCCTTATTTTTATAACCTCTTTAAACATGCCTGTCTTTAATCGACCCCTTCAGAAGGTGGCTCCACATCCAAGATTAATTTAATGAGAAAACAGTCATAGCATTCCCAGATAGTTAGTGTAATGAAATACATTGAATAGAAATTGGATAAAAATGCGGATTGGCAAAGGAGGGCAAGATCATTGTGTGCTCACGTTAGCGTTGAATTGGGTTATCTAGCTCAAGTGATTGCACAAGTTCTGTGTCCCATTTTTAACACTTCCCTTTGTACACTGGATGTCATACACTGTAAAAACGTGCACAATGTGTGAATTTTGACCATGACGTGTTGCCTCGATAAGCTTAGCTAACTAGCTAGCTAACAACATAATTGTATTCTGTAGCTTATTATTACAAACTGCTGTATTAACCAAATAGTCTAATGAAGGGGTGTCAAACTCAATTTCATCGCGGGCCACATCAGCATTAAGGTTGCACTCAAAGGGCCGGTTGACTATATAAATATACATATGTAAATATTTAATATATATTAAATAATGTATTATATTACATTATTGCCCCTGCATTGGATTATTATCTGATAGATAACTTCATAATTAACTACGTCTGAAAGCAGAAGTCTAGGGCAAATAATTGCAAGTCTCTTCAGTGAGAATAGGCACTTTCACACCAAGTACTTTTCCCAGGAAGAGTTCCCGGACCTTAGTTCTCCGGAAATCTTTAATTCCTGAACTATCTAGCAGATCGCGTTCACACCGGAATAAGTCCCTGGGGGAGGATTAGGCAAATAAAGCCGCTGACATCACTTCTTCTTCTTCTGCTTTGGGTTTACTGGCAGGCCGCAAACCACTTCACGGCGTATACTGCCACCCGGAGTCCCCGGCCGGAAGTCCCCGGAGTTGGGGAAGGCTTCAGTAGAAGCTGCTGGGACTCCCAGCAGCTTCTACTGAAGCCTTCTGAGTAAATCGCCAGAACGCCGACACCTCCTCATCTCCACCGCTCCCATGTTTTTTTTTGTGTTGCCATAAGTTAGTCTCTCTGCGTTTGAGTGCTGGGCTAATGCTAATGCTAATAATGCTAATCCGAGCAAATAAAATGGCGGCTTCACAAAACTTTTCAGACTTTTACGGGGCGTGGTTTGCAATTCGCCCAGCCAATCAGAAATTGGAACCTTTTCCTCCCCAGGAAAGAACCACCTCTCTAGCAGGGACTAAAAAGGGGTGAAAAGGTTCGCTAAAAAAAGGTGACCTCACCTGAGCAACTTCCATTACATTTAAAATCTTCTCTGTATTTATCCCAACTTTTCTCTGCTTGCAAGTCAACCTGATTCAACTGCCAAATCTCATTTGAGTTACTTGTTGTGATTGGGGTACACGCCAGATATATCCATTTTCCATAAATTGTACACAACAGAAGATTAAATGATGAAGACTTGAAATTGCTGAGCCGTAACAAGTCTTCCTGATCACTCCTTTTTTAACCCTGCATGTTTTCCCTGTCAGAAAGTGACTCGTCATTGTTCAGCCTCTGAGTGTGTTTCGACCTCCTTTAAACCTTCAAACTCTTCGATCCAAAACTCAATGCATCGTTTTCTATCGCCTCAGGGAAACAAATCTTGATGCTGCCTTCAGTCTGAACTCCACAAAGACAAAGACACACTTCATGTACAATAAACCACCAAAAGACACACACACTGTCTGATATCAATAATAAAGATGCATTGATATCCATTCTGAGTATAAATCAAAACGAATGAGAGAAAATGACCTTGACTGAGCTTTTATTCAGCTATTAAAACAGAATCCCCAGTGCTATCAGTCAAAGGATAAAGCAGAGACCACACACACACACACACACACACACACACACACACACACACACACACACACACACACACACACACACACACAGATATCGATCGGCGCTCTGGCTGTGTTAGATGAAGGATTTATGGCGTTGCATGGCAGACAGGCAGGATGGAGTTATTTTAGATGAAGCTTTATTTAACAAGGTGAGTCTCCTCGGAGTGGAAAGTCACGGAGAGACGGAGGATCAGAGGGTCGGACGTCTCAAAGGTCAGAGGTCGGAAGTCGTCACGCAGCGCTGGACGTCTTGACAGCGCTGGACATCTTGACAGCGACCTCGCTCTGATAATCCCTCATGAGTTCAGTGTGTTTCTGATTCTGTGCATCGCAAAATTCGCCTTCATGTCGATGGGAAAACCATAGAAGAAGAACATTTGCAGCATTTTCTTTGGTTTCTT
>NW_022987642.1:82500-130000 GCF_902827165.1 Trematomus bernacchii
GTTGTAAGAGTCGCAAACTGGGGCAAATCTGGCACATATGTACAGTGGAAGCTTACCTAAAATGGCTTTATACATTAATAAAAACCAGTGCTGCATCCTACGCATAGTAAGTGAGGACCATCCAGTTAGGCTATAGTTTGCAATGATGAGTCCTATAGGGTGCATTTGATATGTAATGCAGTGCAGCATGGTAAAGTGGGTCAAGTTTGGCCAAAACTGTGGGACAGGCAAATCTATAGATGGTATCACCGTAGTCCAGCTGGGACAGGAATAAGCCAGAGACCAACCTTTTACGGGATGAAGTTGAAAAACAACATTTAAGTCTGAAAAGGAAGCCAAGAGTGAATTTCAATGTCTTTGTTAGAACTTCAATATGGTGTTTGAAGTTCAGATTACTGTCCAACCAAAAGCCCAGATATTTGTATGTATCAACAAACTCAACAGAAACATCATCAAGGGTGTCAATGGAGAGGCAAGAGGAGGACGCTGACTTGGAAGCAAAGAGCATTGCTTTGGTTTTCTTACTGTTCAATAGCAGTTTCGAATCAAGAAGCGCATGCTGCAGCGTGATAACATCAGATTGGAAACGGCCATATCCAGAGAAGGAGCACACGAGTATACAATAGTGTCATCAGCATACATATGATAGGTAGAAAATTGCATCTGATTACAAATATTGTTTACATATAATAAAAAGAGCAAGGGCCCCAAAATAGAGCCCTGTGGAACTCCCTTCTCCAAGGTGACAGGGTCAGAGACAGTACTACCCAACCTGACGCATTGAGTACGGTCGGTTAGATAACTCTGAAACCAGCAAATGGCGTTATGACCTAAACGAGACACCAACATAACATTAGACAGAATGTTATGGATAGATGGATAAGTTCGCTAGCTCAATTACTAACATTCTCTTGATTGTTAGATAGGTATGAAAGCTTGATTTACAGATAGATAGATGTAGATAGATGTAGATAGCTAACGTTCGCTAGCTAAATATATCGCATTTGCTGGCTAAACAGCACACTGAAAGGTTAATTGAGTTGGTCTCTAGTTGTTTTATTTATAAATGTCAACACTGTGGACCTAAGTCTTCTGGCAGTGAGTTATTATAAACGGTCCACATATGCGTTAGTTTGCAGTCTGACCGTCTCCTCATAGCAGAGCATCTACAAAACAAGACACTAGAGGAAGGAAAGGAGATGAACGAAGGGTAGAAGAAGAGGAGATATAGGATAGTAAGATAAGGGAGGGTAAATGAGGACAGAAATAGTGTTAGGAAAGAGGAAAGAAGGAAAGGAACTAGGGAATATGAGAGAAGGAGGGAGGAAATAACGAAGTAGGAGTGAAAGGAGGATTGATTAGAACTGGTTTGGTTTGGACGTGTGATTAGCATTTTAGCTGACTGAACTCTGCTGCTTCATCACTATTCACTGTTTCTCTCACACACACACACACACACACACACACACACACACACACACACACACACACACACACACACACACACACACACACACACACACACACACACACACACACACACACACACACAAACTGAAGTATCATTAATAACCGGAACAATTTCATGTTTTTTTAAACAATATAAATAAAGTCACTACTTGAGAAATGTTTCCTGGTACGAGTTGGAAACAGTGAAGAAGACAAGCAGACTCTTTATTGCTTTGGATATGTTCCAACTTAGGAGGAAGAAAATGTAAATAAGACAACTTTAGAGGTGTATTTTTATTACCTTTGAGCAGTGCCATGCTAGCTGTTTCCATCTGTTTCAAGTCTTTGTGCTAAGCTAAGCTAACGGTCTAACTCTCAGCCCAAAAACAGGCAAAATGTTGCATAAAATCAGTTTACGCCGGTTGTTAAACAACATCGTTATGGGGAAATGCAAGTTTGCTTCCAAATGGTTGGAAGATAAGGAGGAAGGACAATCAATACTGTATATAGTGAATGTGAGGTGAAGTGTGTCGCCAATTTAAAATGTATGGAAAGGGTCTTAAAAAAGGTCTTAAAAGGTATTAAATGTGACTTCAGGATTCCTGCATATACCCTGGAACTACAAACTGATTATCAACTCAAAAACGTTATCAACAGCTGCAAGTTCTGGACCAAAAATCACGCCGACTTTGCGAGTTGTTATTCCAGTTTTGAGGCGGGCGTTCATAAACATTTACAGAGTTTGGAACATATATATCCAGTTGTTCCAGCGCAACTTAAACCCTTGAAATTACAACAAAAGTAGTAAAATATTAGATTTTCTGCTCCAAAATGTTACGTATTTTAATGGAAATAGGGCCAGTATTTTTTCTTGACTAACAGACAGACAAACTCAGCCTTGTAATTGATAAAAATCTGTATTAAAGTGACGTGATATTACTTTATATTACCCTATATTTCATATTTTAATGCACATTTTGGTGCCTTGAGTGCCTTAAAATGACGTTCATTTATTAAACCAATTTACCACTTCTTTCCCTCTTACTGAAACATTTTAATTGAATAACGCTCTTCATCTCTCCTGTTGTGCAGCAGCTGCCTAACGGCCTTAGGAGGATTTATATTTTATATATGATATTGTTTATTATCCTCCATAGTGCTGTGTGTAATGACGCCTGTAATCCTGTTTAATGTTTCTTCAGCAGGCTTCCTCTCCTTGTTTTGAATCTGATTCCTCTCTGCAGGTTTGTCTCTGATCGCATCTCGCTGCTCTGCATCTGCCGCCGCCATTTTTATTTGTATTACATTTCTTTATTAATTTTTATCATAAAAAAACGGTCTCTGCAAATGTTCCTCACGAGACGATGGGATTGAATCAGAGGTTTTTATTCAGCAACAAATGCTGCGGGAGGAACAAAATGACTTGTAATGGATATATAGGGGCAGTGTGTATGTGTGTGTGTGTGTGTGTGTGTGTGTGTGTGTGTGTGTGCGTGTGTGTGTCTGTGTGTGTGTGTGTGTGTGTGTGTCTGTGTGTGTCTGTGTGTGTGTGTGTGGTGTATGTGGTGTGTGTGTGGTGTGTGTGTGTGTGTGTGTCTGTGTGTGTTGTGTGTAGTGTGTGTGTGTGTGGTGTCTGTGTGTGTCTGTGGTGTGGTGTGTGTGTGTATGTGTGTGTGTGTGTGTGTGTGTGTGTGTGTGTGTCTGTGTGTGTGTGTGTATGTGTGTGTGGTGTGTGTGTGTGTGTGTGTGTGTGTGTGTGTGTGTGTATCTGTATTGTACTGTAGCAGTGAGCAGTGTCTGCGAACCTCTGCTGAATATAAACGACTTAAAATCCAATACTGATCTGTTTCTCTCACTCTCAACACACACACACACACACACACACACACACACACACACACACACACACACACACACACACACACACACACACACACACACACACACACACACACACACACACACACACCCTGCAGCACACACACACACACAGACACACACACACACACCCTGCAGCACACACACACACACACCACACACACACACACACACACACACACACACACACACACACACACACACACACACACACACACACACACACACACACACACACACAGTGCAGATTTAAAGCGTTTCACCTGGTGCATTCACTGTTGGCTGCTACATCTTATTCCTACTCCCGCTCTGTTTTTGTTTATTTAGTTTTTCATATATTATTATTTATATTTATTGTTTTTAGGCATTAATCCGTGACTTGTTTTTACTGTATTGAAATTGTTAAATGACTGTGTGGCCATGAGAGAATAAAATAATACATCAAGGCAACAATTTACACATTTTCTCCTCAATTTTATAAAACGATTCCCATGTTTTGATTAATTCATGGGCAAAAATTAAATAAATAAATACATTTAGCAGTGCACACGTGTTATTCATGCATCCTCTTAGTTAGGCAATAGTCTTTGGTCTTAGAAAGCTGTTAGAGACTCTTTATTTACACTTTAGCTTGGGGATGAGTAATTAAAACATAAGCACATGTCAAAAAACACAACAGACATAATTGTTGTAGTGTGTTCTAGGTTTATGTGCATGTAAATGTTGCTCCTATTGGCTAGCGCTCCAACACATTGTACGTGATATGCTAAGGGGCGGGACATCTCTAAGCAGGTTGACCAATCACAACAGAGCTGGCCAGCTAACCAATTAGAGCAGACTGGGCTCTGGTTTCAGACAGGGGGTGAAAAGAGAGACATCTGTCTGTGTGTGTGTGTGTGTGTGTGTGTGTGTGTGTGTATGTGTGTGTGTGTGTGTGTGTGTGTGTGTGTGTTAAGAATAACTACATTTCCACCTCAGTTCTAAATATGACCCTGAACATAAATGTATTCGAGTCTCTCTTTATTAGCCTCACACAGATGTCTGTCAGGTGACCCACACACACACACACACACACACACACACACACACACACACACACACACACACACACACACACACATACACACACACACACACACACACACACACACACACACACACACACACACACACACACACACACACACACACACACACACTTTGGAGTAAAATAGAGTGTATGTGATGTTGCCAGATAGTAAATAAAGAAGCCGCCGTGTTGCCAGGTCATCAGCGAGACTCTTCCTCTGCAGAGTGGCTGTAACTCAGCGTCGTGAATCGTGTGTGTGTGTGTGTGTGTGTGTGTGTGTGTGTGTGTGTGTGTGTCAGTGTCTGCACTTGAACTAAATTGCCCCCCTGGTACCCACAATGCATCTGGAGCTGGCATGAGTTTATGTTTCTGTGTGTGTGTTTAAACCTCAGTCCAACGAACACACACACACACAGTCCGACGGTGACTTTGGATGAGGTGACTTTGGGAAATAATGTAACCATGACAACAACCACCACCATCTGTCAATCCAAGAGGGAGGTTACAGGTTACTGTAACAACCAAAAATAACTCTCCAAAGATTACAACATATTCAAAAACTTCAACAACATTTTTCATATATTACTGTGTGTGTGTGTGTGTGTGTGTGTGTGTGTGTGTGTGTGTGTGTGTGTGTGTGTGTGTGTGTGTGTGTGTGTGTGTGTGTGTGAGGACAAACAGACGAGCTAATCACCGCCATAACCTGCCAGACTACCCATCATGCTTTGCTCCGGATTGAGCCGGAGTCTCATAACGACAAGCGGTGCGTTGTCATTAGATTCAATGGCTGCATTATCACTGTGTGTGTGTGTGTGTGTGCGTGCCAGATGGTGATGCATCAAGCGTGCAGTCGTTAGGAGGAAATTAAAATAATGAACAAACTGTCTGTTTGTCTCTTCGTCTCCTAGTTTCAGAAAACATTCACACAGAACACACACCTGTAGCTTTCAGAATTATAGAATATTAGTCAGCATAAAATGTTAGAAAAACTTTCAAAAAAGTTCCAGAAAATCACTCTGCATCATTATCCGAGTGTCCTGTATCCATGGAAATAAAAAGACTGAACAATTTAACTTATTTATGAAGATTTGTGTCACTCAATGGTATTTTTGAAATGTAGCCTCCTTTATCTTATTCTCTGCAGCCAGGTAAAAAAATCAGTTACATGTGCAGCTATTAAATCACATGTATATAGCTGACACTTACATCCAAGCATGTTGCTGCAGTTCTCCACCTGTCCACCAGAGGCCCTCAGTCACCTGACCTACATTTACCTTTACACCTGTTCCTCATCGCCAATTAACCCTCAGTATTTATACCAGACCACCTGCGCCTGCTCCTGTTAGCTGAACAGCCTTTGGATCCTAAAACGTGTTCAGCCCTTCTTGCTTCAACCTGGTAGGCTTCATTGTTTTTCAATCTGTTTGCACATTTCGCTTCTGATTTACACTAGCCTGTTTGACAGATTTAAGCTCAAACTGTGCAGCTAGTTTAGCTTAAACACTGCATTTAGGTGAACACTGCTAGCCTAGCTGTTGCTAAACCCACATACATGTTGTCTACCTGCTGCACACTGCATTTTGTGAATTGAAACATGGCAATATGACACTTTAGGAGCTAGATATGATGTTTTTTAGCATGAACTGCTGCTAGCCTAGCTGCTGCTAACACCTCAACGTTGTTGTCCACCTGCTGCAAACTGCTACAGAAGGTAGAAATGTGCTGTTTTGTTGAAATGACAAAATAAATGACAATATTGACGTTTTAAGAGCTTAATCCTGATGATTATTTGCATTATTTACAGCTAGCATAACTTAAAATGTTCTAACCACTTCTTCACTGCTCCTAGCTAGCCTAGCTTTTTTGCGTTTATAACTGTTAGCATTTATCAAAATGTCTTAATATTAGCATCTGCTCATATCATAGGTCAACATGTATATTTTAAGTATTAATAACTACTAACATAGCTCAAGATGCTATCATAATATGTTTTTAGCATTGATAATAGGAATGATAGCAAATAAATAACGAGGACTTTTAGTACTTCAGGTTTGTTTTTATACTTTTATTCAGTGAGATTTTGAATGCCGGACCTTTATTCGAGTATTTTTTTCAAATTTAGAATGGCTTTTTTTTACTGAATTAAAAGATTAAGGTACTTTTTTAACCAATACTATTTACAACTCTTTCTTTACAGTCCCAGTTTTGAAACAGTGTTTAACCGTGGACCTCACACAGCTCCGATGTACAAACACAAATGAGCTCATTCATCTTTTCCTTCGCCTTCATCTGCATAAATTACATTACCAGTGTTAGCCTGTTATACCTCGAAACACTCAAATTACTGTGTGTGTGTGTGTATGTCTGTGTGTGTCTGTGTCTGTGTCGGTGTGTGTGTATGCTATGCTAATAACTCCATGGAGGGTAACTGCAATCCAAAAACATCTCACTTTTAATCAGCGTCACACTTAACACACACCCACATACAGTACACAGTACACACAGTACACACAGTACACACAGTACACACACACACACACACACACACACACAGTAAACCAATTTGACACCTCCAGTATGGCGGGAGTATATGACGCACATTAATAAAATAAATGGATTTAGATGCCTGCATGTGAATAATGTAAACACACACTTACTGCATGTTTAGTCACACACACACACACACACACACACACACACACACACACACACACACACACACACACACACACACACACACACACACACACACACACACACAGTCAAAGAGAGGAGAGAATGTGTCAAAACTGTCATTTACTTAAAGTAAAAATAGAAATACTATAAATAAATATACGTTTTTTTTACTTAGAGAGTAGAGGAGAGGTATAACCAGCTAAATGCACTTATCAAAAGTAAAAGTACAGTTGTGTAGATTAAAAGTTCAAATAAATAACATGAATAATTATTTTCGATCAACAGAATTGATTCCTGCAGTTCGCCGAATATCTTTACCTTCAACAAGTGCCGAGCGACCTCCAGCAGACGCCATCGATCCGAGCGAGAAGACGATGTCCTTAAATGGTAAGAAGATAGATTTTATTCAGATAGTTTCTCGTGTCTTTATCCAGGGCCGTCCCTGGCCAACTTGAGGCCCCACGCAAAGTTATATGATGGGGCCCTCTGTTTTGTGAGCGTTGGCGGGGGGGGGGGCCTCTCCCTCCGCAAGATGAGGCCCCACGCAGTCTGCGTGATCGGCCTGTAGGGAGAGACGGCCCTCTCTTTATCACAGAGCTGGAGGGGTTTCAGATTTCTGCAGAGGTGACAGACTGAGGACTCTTCACACATTTACATCAACCTCACACTGCTTTCACAATGAGGGACCCTGAAGGCAGCATCTCCCTGGTCCAATGGGATTTCAACATGTGATTTGGGATTATTGCAGAATATAATGTCTGTGTCAAACACCAACATGATACTTACACGTTTAATTCAGCAGGATAATCTCCACATATTAACACCGCTTTATGATTTCTGAAGTAAAAAGCTAACGTTGGGCTATAAAGGAACTGCAGCACGGTCACATGACTTCACGTCACCACCGCTAAGCTAAAGGCGGCTAATGTTCGGTGTGATGATGTTTAGTCGTCTCATTTAGACACTTGATAGCAACCGCCATTTTTGAAGTTCACCAGTGGGGGTATTGACTGACGTATTTAATGTCGTAGAATAGTAATATCTTCATCTTGTGTTAACCACAGAGACTCTGACCACAGGAAGTCATTGAATCATGGATGAGTTTTTGCTTTCAAGGAATTTTAAAATATTGATGTGTGTTCAGCTTTAAGCCTCCAACATACTGCCGCCTTTTTTTATTTATTATTCCTCCACTGCTGCTGTTAGATTGATGTCAAGTGCAGAAACCACACACACACACACACTCCCAACAAGTGATGCACATTCATTATGTTTTCTGCCCTGTGTGTGTGTGTGTGTGTGTGTGTGTTCTTTTCACTTGACACCAATCTTCCCCCACTTACCTCCCCCCCTCTCTCTGTCTCCCACCTTTACTCAGTTTGCTGGAATTGGACTCTAATTGGCCGTGCAGCGTGTGTGTGTGTGTGTGTGTGTGTTTGTTTGTTTGTGTGTCGTGTGTGAGAGTATGTGTGCAGTAACATCCAATACTCTGAAGACCTGCTGGTGTTGCCTATAGGCTTCAATGTTATTATGTTGAAGTTTTTAATATTTTTGGAAAATGTTTATGTGAACACTTATAGTAGTATAGTAGAAGTATAAGAATATACAATTAAAATATGTATAATAACATACTATAAATACTAATCTCTGCAGACAGGTTTAAAAATCGTTTGTAAATCCTGAAGCAGATTCACGTGTTGGTTCGATATGTGTGTGTTGGCACAAACTTCTGGACATGTAGGGTTTACTGACCATGAGTTGAACTCGTTCTACGTTTTTGTTTTTTTCTGGACAAAAGCATTTCATCTGACAGAGAGAGGTAAAAACTATCAGTTGGCTTCAGTGAATCTGTCATAAAGCTGACAGGAAACACACCTATAGATTGTTTGCAAGGAGACGTTTACCGTTAAAAGCACACACACACACACACACACACAGAGAGATGGGCGGGAAAACTCCAATTGTTGTAAAATTAATGGCTCATGTGATAGCCAATCAGACGCCTGGCAGGTCGCGACGACAGCCAATCACACAGCTGGCGGCGTGAATACTAATGAGCTGCAGATTAATCAGTGTCGCCTTGCTGAAACGCACTTGACCTTAAATTGACCACCAAACACAGATTCATAACACATGTTTAATTATTGTTTACCAAATAAATGCCGTGAAAAAACATTTTAACCACATTTTCATCGCTCCAAGTGTCATTTTAATGTAAAAAAGGCTTTTTTTTGTATTTAAAGGTCCCCTATTATACTGTTTCTCATCAATACATCCCAGGTCTCAGATATATACAGAACCTGTCTCTGATTGGCTGAAACATTGGCTGGTTACCTTGGTTGCTGATTGGCTAATGGTTACACAAGCCAAAACATCGTTATGACATCAAGTGGCCAAAATCTGATCAGCTCATTTTCAGACAGGTTTTTATAGAAATGGATCAAAAAGAGAGAGAATCTTTGTTCCTGAGACTTTCAGAGTCTCTTTCCACAGAGGGGACACATGTTGATGTAGAAGAGACATGAAGAAGAGGGGACACATGTTGATGTAGAAGAGACATGAAGAAGAGGGGACACATGTTGATGTAGAAGAGACATGAAGAAGAGGGGACACATGTTGATGTAGAAGAGACATGAAGAAGAGGGGACACATGTTGATGTAGAAGAGACATGAAGAAGAGGGGACACATGTTGATGTAGAAGAGACATGAAGAAGAGGGGACACATGTTGATGTAGAAGAGACATGAAGAAGAGGGGACACATGTTGATGTAGAAGAGACATGAAGAAGAGGGGACACATGTTGATGAAGAAGAGACATGAAGAAGAGGGGACACATGTTGATGTAGAAGAGACATGAAGAAGAGGGGACACATGTTGATGCAGAAGAGACATGAAGAAGAGGGGACACATGTTGATGTAGAAGAGACATGAAGAAGAGGGGACACATGTGAGAAGAAGAGGGACACATGTTGATGAAGAAGAGACATGAAGAAGAGGGGACACATGTTGATGTAGAAGAGACATGAAGAAGAGGGGACACATGTTGATGCAGAAGAGACATGAAGAAGAGGGGACACATGTTGATGTAGAAGAGACATGAAGAAGAGGGGACACATGTTGATGTAGAAGAGACATGAAGAAGAGGGGACACATGTTGATGTAGAAGAGACATGAAGAAGAGGGGACACATGTTGATGTAGAAGAGACATGAAGAAGAGGGGACACATGTTGATGTAGAAGAGACATGAAGAAGAGGGGACACATGTTGATGTAGAAGAGACATGAAGAAGAGGGGACACATGTTGATGTAGAAGAGACATGAAGAAGAGGGGACACATGTTGATGTAGAAGAGACATGAAGAAGAGGGGACACATGTTGATGTAGAAGAGACATGAAGAAGAGGGGACACATGTTGATGAAGAAGAGACATGAAGAAGAGGGGACACATGTTGATGTAGAAGAGACATGAAGAAGAGGGGACACATGTTGATGCAGAAGAGACATGAAGAAGAGGGGACACATGTTGATGTAGAAGAGACATGAAGAAGAGGGGACACATGTTGATGCAGAAGAGACATGAAGAAGAGGGGACACATGTTGATGAAGAAGAGACATGAAGAAGAGGGGACACATGTTGATGTAGAAGAGACATGAAGAAGAGGGGACACATGTTGATGAAGAAGAGACATGAAGAAGAGGGGACACATGTTGATGTAGAAGAGACATGAAGAAGAGGGGACACATGTTGATGAAGAAGAGACATGAAGAAGAGGGGACACATGTTGATGTAGAAGAGACATGAAGAAGAGGGGACACATGTTGATGAAGAAGAGACATGAAGAAGAGGGGACACATGTTGATGTAGAAGAGACATGAAGAAGAGGGGACACATGTTGATGTAGAAGAGACATGAAGAAGAGGGGACACATGGTGATGTAGAAGAGACATGAAGAAGAGGGGACACATGTTGATGTAGAAGAGACATGAAGAAGAGGGGACACATGTTGATGTAGAAGAGACATGAAGAAGAGGGGACACATGGTGATGTAGAAGAGACATGAAGAAGAGGGGACACATGGTGATGTAGAAGAGACATGAAGAAGAGGGGACACATGGTGATGTAGAAGAGACATGAAGAAGAGGGTTTTGCAGAATAGGTGACCTTTAAAACTAAACATAGTTGAATGAACGGTTAGCATTCATTATAATGCTAAAGTGATGGAAATACATGCCAGTTCATACAGTAATCTTTTTAACGACGGCACAAATATAATCCCTTTTTTCCCATTTTTTCAAGAATATCCACCTGTAGATTATTGAAAATGATTTCTCACCAGTTTGACGTTATTGGAGGTTCGGTCATTAACCATTTGTGTGTTATAGCTTACTTGCTGACTGCTAATAAAGATAAAACACATATTCATCTTGCAACAATATGCTGATTACAAATAATAGTCACCAAAATGTTCTGTATTTCTATTTCTTCTCCTACTAAAATGACCAAATATATGCAGCTTCAAAATGAATGGAAATATTCCCATCTCCCCTGTCTGTTCCTCTATTACCCTTTATGCAGCGTGAAGACCATGCTTGAACATCATACATATTTATATCACAACATCTTGTGTAGGAAAATGGAAAAGCGACTGATGGAAATACATCTGAAGGACCAATTGTTTCCATGCAGAGACTCTTATGGGAACATTATGCTGCTGCATCACACTTACACAACAATCAAGCAACATAAACGACAACACATTATTTACAAGTGAGGTTTTACATTTAATAATTACATTTGTTCTGCAACTGCTATGCATGTCAATAGATTTCTGCACTATAAACGTGAAGTGGTGCGTCCTTAGTTCATTTCATGAGGGATTCTTTTGTACCATACGTCACGACGTCTGTGCGTAAACTCTCTAGCTTTGACATTATACTACATTTTATATAAAGCCACTTACAATAAGTCGATGTATCTCTAACCATTTGAATGTGCTTGTTTCAATTAATGTCATAAAAACGTAATTACTTTCAAGATGGTTGCATATTCACACATAGAAAAAGTGTTAAACCGTTGTTAAAGAACATCAGGGAGGCATAAAGAGTTCCCTTAATGTCGAGTAAATGTTCAATTGAAAACTCATTATAAACCTGAAGGAAAGATAACGAATGAATGTTGAATAAATCTGTGAAAACAAACATTACAAGCTGTTTTATTAAGAAATGTGACTCAAGTGCGTCACAGTTTATTTTCTCAGTAAACATGTTCACGCTAACGTCACAGAATCATGTTGTGACACACACGCACACACACACGCACACGCACACGCACACACATATTATAGACTTCTCATACTCATAGCACTACACTGTTATCTGTTGATGTCGTGTGCAGAATCAATATGTCCCCCAGCTGTCAGTGTGTCACATGTTCCTCTCACATCACATCACACACACACACACACACACACACACACACACACACACACACACACACACACACACGTGTCATCAAATCAATTATTAAACTATAAATATACTTCAGTAAAGTACTCGCTGTAAGAGGCCCTGTTATCCTTATGGGGGATTTCCCTCCCCTGTAGTGTGTTCTCTAGGTTTTAGTGCATGCAAACGGTCTGCAGAGGCTAAAATCACAAAGTTCTGGAAGATAGTGACATCACTAAAGAACACTTGTACTTCTATTGGCTAGCGCTCCAACACATTGTACGTAATCATCAAGGCAACAAATTACACACTTTTTCCTTGATTTAATAAAATGGGTCCCATGTTTTGAATAATTAATTCACAAAAAATGAATACATAAATACATGTAAAAGTGCACAAGGCCAAGTCATCCTTTTACACATAAAAAAACAAACACATTGTCTGTGATAGGTTAAGGGGCGGGTAGGGATGCTCCGATCGATCAGCCGCCGATCGATATCGGCCGATACTCACTCTCTGCCGATCGATCGGTGCTCTCTAAAAATGCCGATCGCGAGAGCTGATCGTATGACGTAAAATACATGACACTTTTCTCTGTGCGGCAAAACAAGCTCGCCACAATGGCTTCACCGGTCTGGCAGTATTTGAAGGTGTCCGAAAATGACAATAAAATAGCGGTAAGCAACGTGTGTGTGAAGCAGAAATCCTGCAGCTCCACCCGCTGTGACGGACCGGTGAGCGGAGCAACACACACTAAGAGTTATCTACCTCTGGAACAAACTAAACTAGTTATACATATGTTTATTCTTCACTGTCGGGTCACTCATTACTGGATCAGTGAGCTGCAGGAGATACTGACGGGCTGTCAGGAGAGAGGGGGTGAGAGATGGAAAGAGAGTGCTTCCACTCATTTCTCCCGTGTTATTCTCCAAAGTTAATGTAAACTTGAATAATGAACTTCATTTGAATGTAATAATTATGTTGGTTGTTGTTTGTGGAAGCGTCAGTGAATGAGCATTAACTGAGTTTGAAACATCACTTTAAATGGAAGATCCCCATAGGCCCCGCCCACTCGATCGGATCGGCGATCGGTATTGGCCGATACTGATTCCGGCGATCGGCATCCCTAGGGGCGGGTAATCTCTAAGCGGTTGACCAATCACAACAGAGCCGGCCAGCTAACCAATCAGAGCAGACTGGGCTCTGGTTTCAGACAGAGGGTGACAATTATGAGAAAAATAAAGAGCTCATACTCAACATTTGGCAGAATTATCCGAGAGTTTTTACGGGTGTAAGAATTGACTGAAAGGCATAAACTCAGATTAGAAGCCGTGGAAAAGAGTCAGTAATAAAAACAAACCTCAGCGGACACATTTATTTAAATAACACTCTTTCCTCTCAACATTCATTTCGTTTTGTCTGTTTTTATAACTCCAGAGTGTATAGAGTACTTTGAGAAACTTTGAGCACATTTTCCAACAGTTTATTAAAGTACACCTGAAGTGAGTAGTGGGTTTACAGAGACAGCATCTTTGTTATTAATTGTTTCTCATTTTTCGTATGAAACTTTTCGTAGTTCCAGCAAATCAAACGTAAGTATTTGTAGAAATTGTAGGTACTTAAATACATTTTTTTTTTTCTGCATCACTTCATAATCCACCAGAGAAGTATTCAGATTACTAGAGTAAAAGTAGAAGTACTCAGATCTTGTACTTGAGTAAAAGTAGAAGTACTCAGATCTTGTACTTGAGTAAAAGTAGAAGTACTCAGATCTTGTACTTGAGTAAAAGTAGAAGTACCCAGGTCTTGTACTTCAGTAAAAGTAGATATATGTAGTTTTATACACATTTATTTTGATTTTTTAAATAATTTTTTGTATAAAAACATTTCACAGCTGCAGCTCGGGAAGATATTTATTATTTTAATGTATTCATGATTTTTTTCCTGCATGTTTCCTACTTTAACTTTGAATACTTTAAGTACTTTATACTTTAAAGGAGTATATTTTCACTGTAGTGTTAGTACTTTTACTCTCTCCTCTCCCTCTCTCTCCCCTCCTCTCTCTGTCTCTCTCTCTCCCCCCCCTCCTCTCTCTCTCTCTCCTCCCTTCCTCTCTCTCTCACTCCCCCCCCCCCCCCCCCCCCCCCCCCACCCCCCTCTCTCTCTGAACGCGTGCCTCGCTCCCTCTCAGCAGCAGCAGCTCGCGCTCAGTCTCACACCGCTCGCGGACTCTCAGCTGAACGGTAGCTGAGACTTTCTTCTTCTTCTTCATCATCATCTTCCTCACCTCCCGCTCGGTTAATGAAGACGTTTCTCCCTCACCGGGAGCAGCAGCTCTCTGCGGGCTTAAAAAGTTGAGGATGATCCGGTGAAACCCCGGAGCACCGGAGGGGTCTGAGCCGGTTTTATACCCGGGATATAATCCACCGGACCCGGTTCATTACTTTGGATTTAATGGAAAGGGACCCGGGTTTAATGATGGAGCTCTTTAACGGATCAGGGATCTTTACCTGATCCCGGTAGAGATTTAACGAGCATTACAAAAAGAAATAGACCCAGTTTTTTGTTTTTTTAACGGATTCACGGTGTTTGATCTGTGACGTTTCAAAAATGTTCCCTCTTGTTACGGATTCCCGGTTGGTTTAACGGATCAATAGGCTACCGGATTTCTGACAGCCAACTCCATACCGGATTTCTTCGTGTTCAAACTGACATCTGAGGTGTTTTAACGGACAGTCCCGGTGACCAATTACTAAAGAGACCCTTAGTTTGTTTTAAATAACGGATTCCCGGTTCGTTTAACGGACCAATAACGGATTTAGTTGTGTCCATAACGGTTTTTAACGTCAGTTTAACGGAAAGTCCTGGTGACTGTTACAATAGATTCCCGGTGTTTAATCTGTGACATTTACAAAAATGATGTTGTCTCTTGTAATGGATTCCCGGTTGATTTAACGGATCAATACCGGATTTCTGACAGCCAACTCTTCGTGTTCAAACTGACATTTGAGCTGGTTTAACGGTGACTGTTACAAAAGAGGCCATTAGTTGTTTTTTTAACGGATTCCCGGTGTTTGAACAGATCACTTTGTGTTTGATCTGTTTCTAAATGTTCCCCTGATGTTTGCTCTTGTAACGGATTCCCGGTTGATTTAACGGATCAGTACCGGATTTCTGACGTTTAACAGCCAACTCCTTGTGTTCAAACTAACGGATCAGTTTAACGGACAGTCCCGGTGGCACTTGACAATTCACCCTCGGTAAATAAGAGCATACAAAAGCAGGTGTTTTTTATTTTAACGGGAAAAGGCCCCGGTTCTTCTCAGGACTGAGGTCTCCCTTTATAATAAGACCTAATAATCACCGGGTTTCCGTTCGCCCAGGGACTGGATAACGTTCACGTTTAAAACCGGATTGATTTCGGTAAAGGCTGCATTGATTCTTGGATTTCTACCGGATAAAAACAGCCTCTTTCCCCCGGTTTGTGCCCCCTCCACCGGATCGATATATCCCCGGTATCAATCATTCTGAATCTATCTCTCATCCATCACGGTCTGTGGGGCACCGTTTAGCCCCGGTGGAGTGAACCACCTCCTGCACGGTGAAATAACCCCCGTGCTGACCGTAAATCATCAATTTACCCTCCTGAGGACCGAGAGGGAGAGTTATTACCGAGAGGAAGCACCGTTATCTGCAGAATATTAACGGAGAAAGAACATTATAACCTGGAGCTGGAGTTTAAACCATTCAAGTGGTTGGTTTCAATGCAAATATACCTGGAAAATAACCTTTTAATTCAATATTCTTAAAGGGTAAGTCGTACAATTCTTCGTTATATAACAATAAATGTATTTTTATTTTATTTGAATAACATGTGGTGACTCTAAAACACGTCTCAACAACATTTAAATCAACAGTTGTGACATGAATATAGTACATTTCTTGACAAAAATGCACATTTAAAGGGCTATTAAGAGAAATATGATGTAAAAAATGGTCTTATAAAATGTTATCTTGGGTTTTTCATGTTAAAAAGCAAGTCCTGGGTAACACATGTTGTCATATTCTAAACAAATTAAGGTTTAAATGGTTAATAATTTAGTCAAAATGCAAAATATTGGCTGATAATTTGTCGACTATGATCTTTACCGGACTCCAAACCTGAAGTGTAATCATAATAATCTTGGAGATACTCGAGTGCATCAGTGGCTCCTAATACTGACCCTAATGTCCCACTGTATCATGATAATAATCCCATAATAGTCCTATAGGGGTTCGTTTATGCCTCACTGCAGTTCTAACTCAGAACAAATTAACTTTATGACGACCTGGAGAAAATACCCCCTGCTGTGAGTGTGAGCTAGGATCAGTGTTTGGGATGCGTGTTGATGAAATAACCAATTCTAAAGCTCAAAATGAGACATTTTAATCTTCTGAAAGTGCTTTTTAATGTGTGCTAATTCAGCTAAAGTGTGACTTCACTTGGTTTGAAGCACATAGGCTGGTGTCGAAGGCTTTATAACCTCTTCAAAGTGTAGCTCATTCCCACAGAAAGCCTATGCCTGTTGATGAAATGACAATTTTTAAAGCTCAAAATCAGTAATTTCCGTCATCTCAAGGTGCTTTTTAATGCAAAATCTGTGTGCAAATTCAGCTAAAGTGTGACTTCAGTTGGTTGGCAGCACATAGGGTTGTGTCCAGGCTTTATTCCAGTTCTCACTCTTCAAGGTTTAGCTGATTCCCAGAGAAAGCCTATGGATGATACGCTCACTGATGCATGTTGATGAAATTACCATATTTAAAGCTCAAAATCAGTAATTTCCATCATCTAAAAGTGCTTTATAGTGCAAAATCTGTGTGCAAATTCAGCTGAAGTGTAATTTCAGATTGTTTCCCAGCACATCGGGTTATAACAAAGCGTTCTTCTGTCTTCTAGGTTTAGCTGATTCCCAGAGAAAGCCTATATATGAGACGCTCACTGATGCATGGTGATGAAATGACAATTTTTAAAGCTCAACATTTGTAGCTGATTCCCAGAAAAAGACTATGCATGTTGATGAAATTACAATTTTTAAAGCTCAAAATGAATAATGTCCATCTAAAAGTGCTTTTTAATGCAAAATCTGTGTGCAAATTCAGCTGCCTCAGATTGTTTCCTGACAAATCAGGTCTAACGAGGCTTTCTTCTGTCTTCTAGGTTTAGCTGATTCCCAGAGAAGGCCTATGGATGATACGCTCACTGTATAGCCACATCCTGAACAACACACCTCCCCCTCCTCCTCCTCCTCCTCCTGTCCTTCCTCTTCCTCTGCCTCCTGTAGATCTTGAAATCGAGCCATGCAGCATTGATTTTTTATTCTTCCTCTCCTCACCGCAAAACCAAAACGCACACGACCATCTCATCTTTTCTGGTTTGTCAGTTCTGTTGCCTGAAATGTAAGACGTGCAGCAGAGACGGTTTTCTACCTCGAGATAGAGAAGCTGAAGGACGTTTTTTTTTTTTTAGGTTCAGAGGTGAAGATGCTCAGAAACGCACCTGCCGCACAGACTGGAGGATTGACAGACTGAGAGTGGGAAGATTTAGGACCATCAGATGCACGAAAAAGGTCTCTTTTTCGCTTTGAATCCTCTGTGAAAAGCTGGATGAAGACATTAGCATAAACCTGTTTCTGATTTGCACCTCGAGGACATTTCTTTACTGTTTTTGACGAACTGAGAGTGGGAAGAATTGGGACCTTCAAACACAAACACATCCCTCTTTTTTCCCTTGATTTGCTGCAAACAATCTGGATAAAGACCTTGGTATTAATGAATCTTTTTCTGATCCAAAATCAGTTTTCTGACCTTGGACCCTGAACATTTGGTGCTATCAAACACCAACACGTCTCTTTGTCAGTCAACATCTTCTACAATCTGGATAAAGGCCTCCATAAAATGAGATAAAGATCTTGGCGTTATTATATTTCTTTCTGAGCCAAAACCTGTTTCTAACCTTCTACGTTGAGGGCATTCCTTTGTTGTTTTTGAAGGACGTTAAGTCATCCGCAAACCATCTGGATAAAGACTTAAGCATAAATGAATCTCTTTCTGCTCCAAACCCCATTTATTGGAGGCATCTCTTTGCTGTTGGACTCTTTGTTTTAGCGCTATGGGGCTAAACGACAGCAGCCCGGGCGCCATGAGGAACGGCCGCGGCCTCTCGGACCAATGGGCCGAGACGGTGGTGGTCCGCCCTCGCACCACGGAGCGGCACATCACGGTGCACAAGCGCCTCGTGTTGGGCTTCGCTCTGAGCATCCTCACCCTCATCATCGTCACGGCGGTGGCTGTGGTGCTCAGCGTCCGATTCGAGGACTGCGGGAGTCGAGATGTCGCGACGGGCGAATCGGGATCTCGAGGGTCCACCAAACTGAACGGAAGTAAAGGAGAAAGAGGCGACGAGGAAGGGGTTCAGCCGTGGAGAAACCTGAGGCTGCCGGGAACGCTGAGGCCGCGGCATTATGACCTGAGGATCGCCGTCTACATGGACAACTTCACCTTCTCCGGGGAGGTCAGCATCGAGCTGGAGTGCATCAACGCCACGAGGTTCATCGTGCTGCACACCGACCGCCTCGAGGTACGTCTGAGTGGAGAGAAATCTCTAGAAGTGTTTGGTAGACATGTCTTTAGGAACATAGTGATATCTGTGACATGCTTAAATTCAGATGAAAGACAATAATGCTTTGAAAAAGTGAGATGTTTCTCAGCTAACACATCGACCGCCTTGAGGTACGGTGGCTTAATGGATAGAAATCTGTGGACGTCTTTGGTAAACATGTCTTCAGGAACATAGTGATATCTGTGACATGCCGATCAATAATAGCTTGAAGTCAGATAGAAGACAATCATTCTTTCAAGACCACCTGGAGGTACGGTGGCTTAATGGAGAGAAATCTGTGGAAGTGTTTGGTAAACATGTCTTGAGGAACATTGTAACATCTGTGACATGCAGATCATGGCAAACGATAATAGCTTGATTCAGAAGACAATAATGCTTTGAAAAAGTGAGATGTTTCTCAGCTAACACATCGACCGCCTTGAGGTATGATGGCCTGCATGGGCAGTCTTTAATGACCAGAAAACGTCTTAACGTAGAAATAGTGTACTCACACGTTCGATCTGGTCGTCAACTCATAGAAGCAGTACTACGGTGTGTTCCAATGCAATATCATAGCTGCTAAACCACCTTTTAAACCAATGTTCTTACATTTAGTTGGAAAATTAAGTATCGAGAAGATAAAGAATGAAAGGGTATTAGCAAAAAAGCTTTTAAAACATCAAAAATATTAGCATATGGAGACTTGTTGACATTTAAGTGACTAAATCACAACCCAAAATGTTGTCAAAATACAAATTAAAAAGGTTATTAATAGAAGTGCAGTGCAAAGAAATTGCCTGATAATTAGTTTATCTATGATTACTTACTAACACATTTTTTTTCAGTCAATCTGAGTTTATTGGAGGCAAAAACTTCCAATGGGATTTTCAAAATAAAGGTATAATATATTGAATTGTAGATCATTAAAACGTTTTTCTTGATAAAAATACATATCTAAAGGGTCTTTAAAAGACATTCAATGCAAAATACACGAAATGCTCAATAAGGTCTTCACCAGACATGATAATTGCGGAGATACTTGGGTTTCCTGACCCCTGACCCCTTTTAGAGGCGCTGTGGATGCACACAGTTTGATGACGTGCAGACAAAGCCTCGTCTCTCCGTAGGAAAACAAGCCGCTCTCTAACAAAGCATGTTTATTTCCAGATTTGGCCTCAGAGATTTTCTCAACGAGGCTAATTAACCATCAAAGTTGCTGTTTCAGCCGATTTCTTTATTTATTTAATTAGATTTCGTTGGGAGAAAGCCTCAGAGAAACGCCGAGCAACATGACTTTTCAGGGCGGTCATCTGGGCTAATGTGAGAGGAGGATAAATCCGTCTAATTTGGGCACAGGCCAATTAAAAAGCCCCGCAGACTCCTTTTGTGTTTGTTTGTGAGCACGCTGTGAATTAAGAGGTGTTGTTGGGCGCCAGGCAGGTCTCCTAAGGTACCGTGCATGACAATTATCTTTTTATAAAGGGGAAAACACAAGGTGGATAAAAATACAACCGACTGGAGAGGAAAACACTCCTGCAAAGTGCTCTTTAATTCTCACGGAATAAATGTCACGGGTGCAAAATTAATGTGACGATCAGCAAAGTAAAAAAGGGCCCAAAGCTTCTTTCATTTGGTTTTTCTTTCACAAACTTTCCAATTCCTGCTGAGGCAAACATATCAACACTTAAATACAGGTACTATTGTTTATTATAAATTAAGAAATGCAATGTAAAATATTGGCTGGGAGCAAGAATGTGCTCACTGGATAGATGTTAATGGGTTGTGTACACTTGGGAAATTTAGGTTATAGATGACGCTTGATGTTAAGTAAAGAAGTTTCAAACTGGAAACAAGGAATATCGGCAGTGAAGTCCATTGAAATCTGGCCGTATTGCTGATTTGTAGACAGAGAGGACTAAACTGAGGTCTTACAACTTGACAGGAAAATGTAAGAAGAGATA
This sequence comes from Trematomus bernacchii, assembly GCF_902827165.1. NCBI lineage: Eukaryota > Metazoa > Chordata > Actinopteri > Perciformes > Nototheniidae > Trematomus > Trematomus bernacchii. The sequence goes on from NW_022987642.1 coordinate 103,618, forward strand.
TTAAGCTCATTTTCAGGTGAATATCAGTATGTAGTGTCTCTACTTTAAAGAGTCCTCTCCTGCTGATGTTCAGGTGTATATCAGTATGTAGTGTCTCTACTTTAAAGAGTCCTCTCCTGCTGATGTTCAGGTGTATATCAGTATGTAGTGTATCTACTTTAAAGAGTCCTCTCCTGCTGATGTTCAGGTGTATATCAGTATGTAGTGTCTCTAATTTAAAGAGTCCTCTCCTGCTGATGTTCAGGTGTATATCAGTATGTAGTGTCTCTACTTTAAAGAGTCCTCTCCTGCTGATGTTCAGGTGTATATCAGTATGTAGTGTCTCTACTTTAAAGAGTCCTCTCCTGCTGATGTTCAGGTGTATATCAGTATGTAGTGTCTCTACTTTAAAGAGTCCTCTCCTGCTGATGTTCAGGTGTATATCAGTATGTAGAGTCTCTACTTTAAAGAGTCCTCTCCTGCTGATGTTCAGGTGTATATCAGTATGTAGTGTCTCTACTTTAAAGAGTCCTCTCCTGCTGATGTTCAGGTGTATATCAGTATGTAGTGTCTCTACTTTAAAGAGTCCTCTCCTGCTGATCTTCAGGTGTATATCAGTATGTAGTGTCTCTACTTTAAAGAGTCCTCTCCTGCTGATGTTCAGGTGTATATCAGTATGTAGTGTCTCTACTTTAAAGAGTCCTCTCCTGCTGATGTTCAGGTGTATATCAGTATGTAGTGTCTCTACTTTAAAGAGTCCTCTCCTGCTGATGTTCAGGTGTATATCAGTATGTAGTGTCTCTACTTTAAAGAGTCCTCTACTGCTGATGTTCAGGTGTATATCAGTATGTAGTGTCTCTACTTTAAAGAGTCCTCTCCTGCTGATGTTCAGGTGTATATCAGTATGTAGTGTCTCTACTTTAAAGAGTCCTCCTGCTGATGTTCAGGTGTATATCAGTATGTAGTGTCTCTACTTTAAAGAGTCCTCTCCTGCTGATGTTCAGGTGTATATCAGTATGTAGTGTCTCTACTTTAAAGAGTCCTCTCCTGCTGATGTTCAGGTGTATATCAGTATGTAGTGTCTCTACTTTAAAGAGTCCTCTCCTGCTGATGTTCAGGTGTATATCAGTATGTAGTGTCTCTACTTTAAAGAGTCCTCTACTGCTGATGTTCAGGTGTATATCAGTATGTAGTGTCTCTACTTTAAAGAGTCCTCTCCTGCTGATGTTCAGGTGTATATCAGTATGTAGTGTCTCTACTTTAAAGAGTCCTCTCCTGCTGATGTTCAGGTGTATATCAGTATGTAGTGTCTCTACTTTAAAGAGTCCTCTCCTGCTGATGTTCAGGTGTATATCAGTATGTAGTGTCTCTACTTTAAAGAGTCCTCTCCTGCTGATGTTCAGGTGTATATCAGTATGTAGTGTCTCTACTTTAAAGAGTCCTCTCCTGCTGATGTTCAGGTGTATATCAGTATGTAGTGTCTCTACTTTAAAGAGTCCTCTCCTGCTGATGTTCAGGTGTATATCAGTATGTAGTGTCTCTACTTTAAAGAGTCCTCTCCTGCTGATGTTCAGGTGTATATCAGTATGTAGTGTCTCTACTTTAAAGAGTCCTCTCCTGCTGATGTTCAGGTGTATATCAGTATGTAGTGTCTCTACTTTAAAGAGTCCTCTCCTGCTGATGTTCAGGTGTATATCAGTATGTAGTGTCTCTACTTTAAAGAGTCCTCTCCTGCTGATGTTCAGGTGTATATCAGTATGTAGAGTCTCTACTTTAAAGAGTCCTCTCCTGCTGATGTTCAGGTGTATATCAGTATGTAGTGTCTCTACTTTAAAGAGTCCTCTCCTGCTGATGTTCAGGTGTATATCAGTATGTAGTGTCTCTACTTTAAAGAGTCCTCTCCTGCTGATGTTCAGGTGTATATCAGTATGTAGTGTCTCTACTTTAAAGAGTCCTCTCCTGCTGATGTTCAGGTGTATATCAGTATGTAGTGTCTCTACTTTAAAGAGTCCTCTCCTGCTGATGTTCAGGTGTATATCAGTATGTAGTGTCTCTACTTTAAAGAGTCCTCTCCTGCTGATGTTCAGGTGTATATCAGTATGTAGTGTCTCTACTTTAAAGAGTCCTCTCCTGCTGATGTTCAGGTGTATATCAGTATGTAGTGTCTCTACTTTAAAGAGTCCTCTACTGCTGATGTTCAGGTGTATATCAGTATGTAGTGTCTCTACTTTAAAGAGTCCTCTCCTGCTGATGTTCAGGTGTATATCAGTATGTAGTGTCTCTACTTTAAAGAGTCCTCCTGCTGATGTTCAGGTGTATATCAGTATGTAGTGTCTCTACTTTAAAGAGTCCTCTCCTGCTGATGTTCAGGTGTATATCAGTATGTAGTGTCTCTACTTTAAAGAGTCCTCTCCTGCTGATGTTCAGGTGTATATCAGTATGTAGTGTCTCTACTTTAAAGAGTCCTCTCCTGCTGATGTTCAGGTGTATATCAGTATGTAGTGTCTCTACTTTAAAGAGTCCTCTACTGCTGATGTTCAGGTGTATATCAGTATGTAGTGTCTCTACTTTAAAGAGTCCTCTCCTGCTGATGTTCAGGTGTATATCAGTATGTAGTGTCTCTACTTTAAAGAGTCCTCTCCTGCTGATGTTCAGGTGTATATCAGTGTGTAGTGTCTCTACTTTAAAGAGTCCTCTCCTGCTGATATTCAGCTGTATATCAGTATGTAGTGTCTCTACTTTAAAGAGTCCTCTCCTGCTGATGTTCAGGTGTATATCAGCATGTAGTGTCTCTACTTTAAAGAGTCCTCTCCTACTGATGTCCAGGTGTATATCAGTATGTAGTGTCTCTACTTTAAAGAGTCCTCTCCTGCTGATGTTCAGGTGTATATCAGTATGTAGTGTCTCTACTTTAAAGAGTCCTCTCCTGCTGATGTTCAGGTGTATATCAGTGTGTAGTGTCTCTACTTTAAAGAGTCCTCTCCTGCTGATGTTCAGGTGTATATCAGTATGTAGTGTCTCTACTTTAAAGAGTCCTCTCCTGCTGATGTTCAGGTGTATATCAGTATGTAGTGTCTCTACTTTAAAGAGTCCTCTCCTGCTGATGTTCAGGTGTATATCAGTATGTAGTGTCTCTACTTTAAAGAGTCCTCTCTGGTCTGATTGGTTAGCTGGCCGGCTCTGTTGTGATTGGTCAACCAGCTTAGAGATGTCCTGCCCCTTAGCCTATCACGTACAATGTGTTGGAGCCAATAGAAGCGTTAGTGGTTCCATAGTGATGTCACTGTGTTTTGGAACTTTGGGATTTTAGCCTTTCCAGACCATTTACATGCACACAAACCTATAGAACACACTACAGGAAGGGAAAACCACAAAAAGCTTTTAGACTTCCCTCCGAGGCACAACAAGTTTGTTTATTTTGAGGAAAATGTACGTTTTATTGATCAACAAACACAAGATTCAACTTTCAAACATGAGCAAGTTTGGCGGTTTAAAAAGACCAGACAGTGACGAGTTGTGAGCCGAGAAATCAAACCAATTATCGAACAAACCCAATTAAAAACCATTTCTGTTCGAGTGGAGCATTTGAAGGCATCACGCTGCGTTCGCTGACTCGCCAGAAAAAACCCTTGAAAAACATTCTTTTAATCCCCGACTTTTCCTCTCCGTGTCAGCAGGCGCTCTGCTCGTATCGATCACTTCATTCATCAAAGAAGCACGCTCACGCACGCACGCACGCACGCACGCACGCACGCACACACACACACACACACACACACACACACACACACACTGTTTGATTGGTGTGTGGCCCCGAGGTTTCAAATGGTTCTTTCTGTCGGGCATGTTCCCATCATGCACTGCTGCACTCTGTTTTAATGATGACAGAAGTTTCCCCCACTTCAATTTCCATTTTTATCCAATAGCGTTGATTAATTTATCTCTTTTACAGCATTTCATATTTTGATACACCGAAGATTTGAGGATACGTTTGGTAGAATTCAAATAGTACTTACATTTGTTCATAAGGAAGAGAGACACTTTATGGCACGTTTGGATGTTAATTGACATTACGAACGCACATTTTCATGCATTCAGTTATGGTTGAATTGTTTTAAAGGTCCCCTATTATACTGTTTTTCATAAATATATTATAGGTCTCAGATATATACAGAACATGTCTCTGAAGTGTTTGGCTCCAAACACCAAACAGATCATTGCAGCATCCCATAATCCCCTCTGTTTCCGCCCAGTTTCAAAAGTGCTGATTCTCTGTCTGTAGCTTTAAATGCTAATGAGCTGCTGCTGGCCACGCCCCTTTGAGAGATGATTGGTTTAAAAAAACACAATGGAAGAGATTCAGGTGATAAGGTCGGGGGGGGGGTTACCTTGGTTGGTTATTGGCTAATGGTTGCACAACCCAAAAAAACATTGTGACATCACAAAGTCACCAAAATCTGCTGGATTTTAGCCGGAAAGTGGGCGGGGCGTGATGTTGTACTATATTCTTCTAGAAAAACCCCTGCAATATTCAGATTTCACTGCAGGTAAAGTACTTAAACAGCCAACAAAACGTGTAAGTGTCATAAACGTTGAGATTATTATCTGCAATAATCCAAAATCAAGAAATGGAGAAATCCCATTGGACGTGGGAGATGCTGCCTTCAGGGACCAACACAGAAACGTCTCTCTGTGTTAACGGTTGTTGCTTCTGTCTCTTCAGGTGGACCGTGTGTCCGTCACGGCAGAGGGCGGAGCCAACGGTCGCCCTGCCAACAGACCAGGGGGCGGAGCCATGAGAATCCACCGCCACTTCCCCCATCCGACCACTCAGATGCACGTGGTCGTTCTGCACCGAGAACTCAAACCGCTCCGAGTTTACCGGCTGAACATCAGCTTCGAGGCCGCCATCGAGGACGAGCTGCTGGGCTTCTTCAGGAGCTCCTACACACTGCACCGAGAGAAACGGTACGCACGCACGCACGCACTTTACTCCACTACTTATTTTTCTGACGACTTTTTACTTTGACTTCTTACATTTTGAACCCAAATACCTGTACTTTCTACTTCTTACATGTTGAACACAAATACCTGTACTTTCTACTTCTTACATGTTGAACCCAAATACCTGTACTTTCTACTTCTTACATGTTGAACCCAAATACCTGTACTTTCTACTTCTTACATGTTGAACACAAATACCTGTACTTTCTACTTCTCACATTTTCCAAACAGGCTGGTTCCTTTAGTTTGAATGTGTGTTTGGTGGCGTGATCATTATTATTTAGAGTCATTGCGTGCCTATTGATTTGAACACGATCCGTGTATCCATCATTTCCTGGTCTTCTCTAAAGAAGAGGGACCAATGAAAACGTTGTCATGTTGCCGTTGTTCAGCATGGAAACATTCATTAGCTAACAATGACATTATTGTTCTATTAATATAAAGGGAGGTCAGGTACTCTTTAAAACAGCTGCTAGTTATGGGTACTTTTTACTGAAGTACATTTCAAAGCCCTCTTTACTTTGACTTGAGTAAAGAAGTTTAGTCAGTACTTCTACTTTCACCAGAGTATTTTTAAACACGAGTATCTGTACTTCTACTTGAGTAAAGGATGTGTGTGCTTTTGCCATCTCTGCACACACAATCTGAAACACACACACACTGAAACACACACGTCTTCCCACAGCAGCAGGTGGTTGGAGTAGAAAAAGGTCAGAGCTTCACATTCATGACATTGATTAACTCAAACACACTGCTGCTGCTGCGGAAGTGTGTGTGTGTTCCACTTATCAAACCACACACACACGCCGACACACACACACACACCGCTCACTCCCTCCCTATGAATTTCCCATAAGCCTCTGCTGCAGAGTTGTTTCCACATCAGATTTCCTCCCCATGGTGCTGATGGGAAACAGACTGCTGATACATGTATTACCGTGTGTGTGTGTGTGTGTGTGTGTGTGTGTGTGTGTGTGTGTGTGTGTGTGTGTGTGTGTGTGTGTGTGTGTGTGTGTGTGTGTGTGTGTGTGTGTGTGTGTGTGTGTGTGTGTGTGTGTGTGTGTGTGTGTGTGTGTGTGTGTGTGTGTGTGTGTGTGTGTGTGTGTGTGTGTGTGTGTGTGTGTGTGTGTGTGTGTGTGTGTGTGTGTGTGTCACTCATAGCAGACACACAGGCTCGGAGCTAATTGATTAAATCTGAAGAGCTCTCCTGTGATTGGATGAAGAAAAAGATGCTTTGTCCATTTCTTGAACACACAGTAACATTTTTGTTTGAAATGTTTATATATATTTATATTAGGGCTGTCAGTCGATTAAAATATTTAATCGCGATTAATCGCAAATTAATCGCACATTTTTTATCTGTTCTAAATGTACCTTAGAGGGATATTTTTCAAGTTTTTAATACTCTTATCAACATATGAGTGGACAAATATGCTTTATATGTTTGTTTATTATCATTTGAACAATGACAAATATTCTCATGAATATTAAACACAACAACCTGAACATTACAAATATTCACCTCAATTCAAACTAGAACCTCTCTCATACAATACTGTGTGTGTGTGTGTGTGTGTGTGTGTGTGTGTGTGTGTGTGTGTGTGTGTGTGTGTGTGTGTGTGTGTGTGTGTGTGTGTGTGTGTGAATGTGGAGGATCGTTGGAGCTATGTGCAGCTCAAGGCATATATGCCTGTGTGTATGAGCTGTGTTGCGGCACTATCCGTGCTGAGTGTGCTGTCTGGCTACCTGCATAAAGTCAAGTGCTCGGCGCAGTTGTCGGCGAAATGTCGCTCCTCTGTTTTCATTGAAACAGCTCCTTATATCCGTTAGCTCAGCTAGCTAGCACCAGATGCTAACAACAACACGTAAGGTGTGCTTCGCTCGCGCCACACATACACACTCCCTCCCGGTCCTCCCGATGGCCAGTCTGGGCCTGCCGGTGAGCGTGGAAGTGTGGTCTGCCACAAGCGGGCAGCAGGAGCGGGGCTGTCAGCATCAGCTTGTAGATGGTATTTTACACTCGATGCGCTCTGAAACTACGGCGGCCGAGGACAAAAAATACACATGCGTTAATCGCGTTAAAATAATTAGTGGCGTTAATTTTTTTTTGCGTTAACGCGTTATTAACGTTAACTTGACAGCCCTAATTTATATTTTAGTGGTGGGCTGCAAGGGAGTACCTCTACACGCGTTATTATATCCAAGTTATTATATCCAAGTTATTATATCCAAGTTATTATAAAAATGGTAAAATAATCTATTCAAAGCAGAATAGGTGAAATATAACTCTCCATACATCTTGATATAATATGTTTTCCTGCCTATGGGTTCAAACAGCAGCCTCTAATCTCTGTTCCTCTCTGGATCAGCTGATTCTCTTCGTGTTTTCTCGGCTGGTGGTCGACTCGCTGCACTTCAGATCGATGAGCCGCTCCGTCACAACAGCAGCCGTTAGAGAGAGTTTAATGAGAGCAGAAACACAGCCACGCTCTCACTGAGGAGATCTTAGACATCAGGCTGAGGGTGCAGCAATGAGAACTAAATATGAACTCGCATTTGAATATGAGCCATAATCACAGATTTGTATTGTTGTTTAGTTTTTACTCATTATTTATATTACAAACATTTTATTTCACGTTTTTTTCTTCATTATTTTGTCATTATTCTTATTACATTTCTATTTCAAGGTTTTTTTCGTCAATATTTTTGTATTATAATTTAAAGTGGACCTATCATGCTATATTTGAATAATATATTGTAGGGCCATACCTATATAATATGCCTTATCAAAATACCAAACAGATCATGCATTTTAGCCATGCCTCATTTCGCTCAGTTTGACATTTTTTAGCTCTGTTTTTGCAAGGGCAGATTCAGTGAGAACAGCACCATCTACTGGCCTGGCATATGTACTACAGCGTCTCCAGCGCTTTCGAACGGCAATGGCCGTGGCTGTCTCCTCCTGATTGGTGGAGTTGGCCCAATAGCCGTAGCGCCACTGTCCTGACGTCAGGACAGTGTTCAAATCTGGATCAGTTTTGATCAGATCCGTTGCAGCCCCTTTTTTAGAGATTTGGGTATGGAGGAAAATAGAGAGGGTTGTGTTTTCTGACACTTGGTGAGTTCCCTGGAACACCGGGGACACATATTCATGTAGACAAGACGTACAAAAGTGCATTCATGCAAAATGCACTTTTTGATGTCTATACATAAACATGTGTCCCCGGTGTTCCAGGGAACTCACCAAGTGTCAGAAAATAAAACCCTCTCTCTTTTCCTCCATACCCAAATCTCTAAAAACGGGGAACAACGGAGCTGATCCAGATTTGCGTCTGATATGACGTAATATCTGAAATGTGGACCCACGGCCCTATCAGAAACGTTGCTATCAGAAACAATGCCCGACTGTTTTGGACGTAATATGGTCGGTGTTTACATTAGCATGGCTAACACTCAGAGCTAACCTGTAGTGGAGAGCATGTGTGTGAAGAAGCAGGAAATAAAAAGGAACTCACCTTGTGGTATAACCGGCAAGAGAGAAAGCCTTTGAGCTCCATACTGTTTCAGAAACAATCCTTGATAATCCATGATATGGCGTTTCATCACGGCAGCATTTAGTTTAGACAGTAGCTGCCGGGTCCCGCATGAGCTCAGACCCCTCCTCTTTAAAGCTTTATACCCCAAATCAGCACTTTTGAAACAGGAAGTGAAATAGAGGGATATGAGGCATGGCTAGAATGGGTGATCTGTTTGGTGTTTTGAGCAACACACTTCATAGACATGTTTTTTATATATTTGTATATATCTGAGACCTATGCTATTGCCTAAAAATAGCATGATAGGTGACCTTTAAAATTATTATTATTATATATATTTTTGTTATTCATAATAGTTATTATTCTTATTTTTTTTACATCTATTACTAATTATATTATTACATATATTCAACGTTTTTTTTGTCATTATTTTTTCGTTATTATAATTATACTTGTTGATATAATCAGCTACTATATAACTGCTGATATGAGAACGTCTCCAGACATATTGTACCATTTCTTTTTTTTGTTTAACTATAAATACGATTCTAGCCCTTTATTGCTGGTCGAAGTTCAAACTTATATTCATCTGACAAATAAACAGCAAAGCAAAGAGATATTCAATCTAATATTCAATTAAAACATGTCCAATTCACTCGTTGGTCTGCAGAGACTTTACAGACAAAATGATGCACTGCTGCAAACTGTGTGTGTGTGTTTACAAAGCTCAGTATTAGCTTAAGGATTAACTTGATGCATGTGGGGGGCTAAAGCTAACACACACACACACACACACACACACACACACACACACACACACACACACACACACACACACACACACACACACACACACACACACACACACACACACTATAGGTGTTGCTGCAGTGGTTTGTCCCCCAGTGAAACCAGTGTGTGTCTCTGCGGCAGCCGATCACAGGACACCTGCCATCACAACAGGATATACACACACACACACACACACACACACACACACACACACACACACACACACACACACACACTGTGAGATTTGAATAATATTTAGAGTTACTTTAAACCCCAGGCTGAGCTCAACTGCTTGAATGCTGGGGAAGGGAATTAATTCTCACACACACACACACACACACACACACACACACACACACACACACACACACACACACACACACACACACATACACACACAGATATATGTATATATTTGACTTTAAATGAAGCAACTTTCATAAGAAACATCATTTCACACATCCATGATCTGTGTTAGCGTGTAGCGACGCCCACACACACCTTTTTTTTAACGTTGCTCTTGTTCATTAAACCCAACCCCCTGTTGATAGAGGGTCCCGGCTGTGAGATTTAAAAGAGACACCCGGACATCTAATAAAAGATCCTGAGACTGTGCTCCTTTAACGAGGAGCAGAATTAGAGCTAACGAGGTAGCGTGTGACGAGGAATAAAGTTCAGTACTTAACGAGAATCTACATCATAATGCTTGAGTAAAAGTAGAAGTACTCAGATCTTGTACTTGAGTAAAAGTAGAAGTACTCAGGTCTTGTACTTGAGTAAAAGTAGAAGTACTCAGATCTTGTACTTGAGTAAAAGTAGAAGTACTCAGATCTTGTACTTGAGTAAAAGTAGAAGTACTCAGATCATGTACTTGTGTAAAAGTAGAAGTACTCAGATCTTGTACTTGAGTAAAAGTAGAAGTACTCAGGTCTTGTACTTGAGTAAAAGTAGAAGTACTCAGATCTTGTACTTGAGTAAAAGTAGAAGTACTCAGGTCTTGTACTTGAGTAAAAGTAGAAGTACCAGAGTGTAGGAATACTCTGTTACAGTAAAAGTCCTGCATTCAAAATGTTCCTCAAGTGAAAGTAGAAAAGTATTCTCATCAAAATATAGTGAAAGTAGCGACAGTAAAAGTAGTCATTGTGCAGATTGGTCCATTTCAGAATAATATATATGATATATTTTATAATGATTGATCATGAAAGTGTTCTCAAAGCTGGTAAAGGTGCAGCTAGTTTGAATGACTTTGTATACTGCAGGGTAGCTTGTGGATTTACTCCAGGTGGAACTAAAGTCTGATTTAACACTTGGTTAGATTTCACATCATTCATCCACATCTGTGAAGTAACTAAAGGGATTAAATACATGTAGTGGAGTAAAGTACACAGTAGCATTCTGTAACATGGTTAAAAATTACTTCAAAATTGTACTTAAGTACAGTACTTGTATGAGGAAAACATACTTTTTCGTCAACAGATGCTAAGTCACCGGCTAACACTAGCTAGCCCTGTACCATACCCTGCTTCATCAACGTTTTTACTCTCAATATTTAACAAAATCTTGTAGAAATAATGAAGGTTTAGGATCCTCTTCAGGCCTGGACGTTTCCACTTTATATTCAATGTGTTTAATCCTTATCTCCTTCCTCCCTACTTCCTCATCTCCTCCTCCCTTGCTATCAATAAACCCCCTCCACCAGTCGCTGATATTATTATATATTTTACACCAAACTTGATGAATCAGCCTTTTCAGCGGCTTCCTGTGTAATACTATAGACACACACACACACACACACACACACACACACACACACACACACACACACACACACACACACACACACACACACACGCGCGCGCGCGCACGCACGCTCACCACACTCTCTAACTCCAATGTGAAAGCGGTGAATTGCAATTGGAGACGTTGCTCGTTTAAAGAGATCAGTGCATCTCCTGTGTGTGCAGTGAGAGAGAGCTGGAACTGACACACGCACACACACACACACACACACGCACGCACACACACACACACGCACGCGCGCGTGCACTGAAAAGCGCCTTACTCAACAGCTTTCTCTTCAGCTCCATCTCTGAATCAGAATGAGCTGAAGTGTCTTTCTCTGTGTGTGTCTTTCTGTGTGTGTGTGTGTGTGTCTTTCTGTGTGAGTGTGTGTGTTTCTCTGTGTGTGTCTTTCTGTGTGTGTGTGTCTCATTCAACACGCCGTCACTCTTCTTCTGTGGTGTCTCACACAAACTTAATGGCAAACATTACAGCAGGAGGTGATGTCATTTTCATTTTTCACTTTCTGCCGTTCGGGGAAAGCGCCGCCGTGTGAATTAATTTGTGTGTGTGTGTGAGCTACTGTGTGTGTGTGTGAGCAACTGTGTGTGTGTGTGAGCTACTGTGTGTGTGTGTGTGTGCGGTTGTCCCGGGCAACACCGTCGGCCTTGTTGTCTATCAGGATTACCGTGACAACAAGCGTTACTTTGGCGGCGGTGTCGACTGTTGGCAATCTGCAGGATGTCACGTCACATAAATGTGTGTGTGTTAATTTAATTGAGCTCTCTTGTGTGTGGTGGTGTGTGTGTGTGTGTGTGTGTGTGTGTGTGTGTGTGTGTGTGTGTGTGTGTGTGTGTGTGTGTGTGTGTGTGTGTGTGTGTGTTGTGTGTGTGTGTGTGTGTGTGTGTGTGTGTGTGTGTGTGTGTGTGTGTGTGTGTGTGTGTGTGTGTGTGTCTTTATCTCGTCTCTCTCAGGCGCTCTCCATTATTTCTCTCTCTCCCTCTTTTTGTCTGCCTCTCTCGCCCTGTTTATTATTCTCCTCCCTCCATTTTCCTCCTCTTCATCATCTCCTCTCGCCTCTAAGGTGCTTCGCTATCTCCTCACACTTCTTGAGCTTCTTCTCTTCTTCCTCCTCATTTCCTTCCCCTTGCCTCCACCTTTTCTGTGTTTCCTTCTACTCTTCCCCAAACTTCTTCATTTCCCCTTTCTTTCTTTCCTCTCACTCCACTATCAATCAATCAAGCAATCAATCAATCAATCAATCAATCAATCAATCAATCAATCAATGTTTATATATATAGCCCAATATCCCAGATGTTACCTTTGTCTCAGTGGACTTCACAGTTTGTTCAGAATATCAGTATGACAATACGACACCCTCTGTCCTTAGACCCTCTGTCCTTAGACCCTCACATCATACAAGGAAACACTTCCAGAGAGAAACCCCACAGTTTAAAGGGGAACATGGGAGAAACCTCAGGGAGAGCAACAGAGGAGGGATCCCTCTCCCAGGACGGACAGACGTGCAGTAGATGCCGTGTGTAAATCGAAGAGATAATACATTTACAACATAGGTAGACCAAATGTTTGGAAATGCATGTGTCTATAATAAGAAGATGAATCCACGAGGATATCCATCCAGGACCGCAGCAACAGGATCAGCCACGACTCAGGGTCCCGGCGTAGATAGACACCAAAAAGACATTTGGGGAAGCTGGGTTATTCGGAACATGAGACACTACTTTTCCACTTTTTAATATTCATAACTTCATGGCGTCTTCTGATATACTTCCTCTCTTGCGTCACTTTTGTTTCCTCTTTTGTTTCCCACTTTCTTCCTCGTCTTCCTCCCAAACTCGTATTCCTTTCATCTCTTCCTCCACAACGACTCGAGCGAGATAACGGGAACGCTTTCCGAGGGATTATTTCCTGTTTGTCAGGTAACGATGATACGGAAACAGTCGACTCGGCTTACCGACATCAGGAGGAAACAGGAAGTGGGCTTTGTTTTGGATTACTTCTGGAAGTGGAGACTGTGGAAGTTGAGAGGATTATCCCGTAACTCTCTGCACTCTGATCTCCTCCTCCTCTCTGATAAAGACTGAAACCAAATCCCTCTTTGTTCGACAGCGCCATGTTTAAAGACTGACGTAAAGCCGAGAGGAAACTGAGAGACCTGACAGCAAAGGTTAACGGGAGTGTTACATCAAAGAGGAATAATACAAAATCAGGCACATTTTGACACTTCATGTAATGAATTGTCCTTTAGCACATTATACTCGTCATCTCACGCCTAGACTACTGCAGCTCCCTCCTGGCTGGTCTACCTGCATGTGCCATCCGACCTCTGCAGCTCATCCAGAATGCAGCGGCTCGTCTGGTCTTCAACCTTCCTAAATGTTCCCACACCACGCCGCTCCTCCGCTCCCTTCCCTGGCTTCCAGTAACTGCTAGAATCCACTTCAAGACACTGGTGCTAGCGTACCATGCAGTGAATGGATCTGGCCCTTCCTACATCCAGGACATGGTTAAACCATACACCCCAGCACGTGCACTCTGCTCTGCATCAGCCAATCGGCTCGCTGCACCCGCACTGCGAGGGGGACCCAAGTTCCCATCAGCAGAAACACGTGGGTTTGCTATCCTGGCTCCAACATGGTGGAATGAGCTCCCCATTGACATCAGGACAGCAGAAAGCTCACACATCTTCCAGCGCAGACTGAAGACTCATCTCTTTAGACTCCACTTCGAGCGATACAATTGCTATCAAAGCACTTATATACTAACAAAGGACTGGCTTATCTAAAGCTAGTTGAGTAGCACTTGAAATGTTTTGGCTCTATGAAACCTGATGTACTTATATGATTCTGTTTTCTTCAAGTTTGTATCTTCTTGGTCGAATGCACATGTAAGTCGCTTTGGATAAAAGCGTCAGCTAAATGCAATGTAATGTAATGTGTCTCATTGAGCCATTTTAAATCCACACTAAAACCATGTATTTTACTTCCCACTAACCCTCTCCCTCTTCTTCCTCTTCCTCCCCAGATTCCTGGCGCTGACCCAGTTCAGTCCGATCCACGCCCGGAAAGCGTTCCCGTGTTTCGACGAGCCGGTGTACAAAGCCACGTTCTCCGTGACGCTGCGGCACGACGCTCAGTACACGGCGCTGAGCAACATGCCGGAGGAGCAGAGCGTGCTGGAGGAGGACGGCTCCATCACCACGAGGTTCAGCCGCACGCCCAGGATGTCCACCTACTACCTGGCCTGGGCCGTGTGCAACTTCACCTTCAGGGAGACCACCAGCGACACCGGGGTCACGGTCAGTGAACGCACCACGCAGAGACATTAGGCATGATGGGGTTCCCTTTAATGCATCTTTTCAGGTTAAAAACGTAGGTCAAAATTATGATTCTTAGACTAAAAATACATGTTTTTTGTGTCTTTTCTATTGAAATTTACACACAGATTAAAAGAAATATATCATAAAGAAGACAATAAAAAAAGGAAAGTCATTGTGATTTACGTATCTAATAATCTCAATGCACCTCTGCAGAGACATTTTGCTTTTTAGGCTAAAAATGATAGTTTTAAGTGACATTTCTGTGCTCTCAGACATGGATAAATGCTTAAGTCTTACTACTTTTTTTCAAATTATCCAATAAAACAATACTTAATATGTTCAGAAAATCGTGTGGCACCTTTCTCCATCTGCACATGACGACTGACTCTCTACAGTAGAGCTCTGTAACGGCTGTATTGTCTCCAGATGTTACAGTAAGTCGGATAACGGCAGTATTTAAACGGTAATCAAGATCCAACAGATTACTTTGGTATCTTGGGATTAGAGATAATTAACTTCGGTACAGAGAGCAACACGCTTTCATTTCTTCCTTTTTCTCCCAGCTGATCGTTCCTAATTTGTGGAAGATAAGCATGCTTTAATTTAATAAAACTACTGTAATATTAAAACAAATTCAACACACACTTCTGCCTTTGATTCAGTCAGTCACCATGTGAACTGCGCTTTGTTTTAGACTATATTTGCCAACATATTAGTACATGTTCACCATTTAAACATAGCAGAATTAGCCGTTAGCATCTCCTTTTCACATTGTGTTCATTGATGTACAGACAGGTATCACTGGTTTACTTTAATACTGAATAAAACCTAAAATCGTGCTAAATCTCAGGCAGATTCTGCAGCTACAAACAATGCTAGATATAGTGAGTTACAGTTTGGACCCTGCTTTGTTTTTGCCTATAATTGCTAACATATTAGCACATTTTCACCAATAAAACTAAGCAGAATTAGCTGTTAGCATCTGATCTGTCCATCGTTACTATTAATATAGAGACATCTACCTTTGATTTACTTTAATACTGAATAAAACCTAAAAACGTTATAATTGTCAGGCAGGTTCTGCTGTTATATATCGATTCAGTGAGTTATGCTGTGAACTCTGCTTTGTTTTAGCTTATATTTCTTAACATATTAGCACATTTTCATCCTTAAAACCTGGCAGAATTAGCCGTTAGCATCTCCTGTTCACATTGTGTTCATTGATGTACAGACAGGTATCTCTAATTAACTTTAAAACGGAATAAAACATAAAAATGTGCTAAATCTCAGGCAGATTCTGCAGTTAAAAACATAGATGGATTCAGTGAGTTATGATGTGAACTCTGCCTTGTTTTAGCATACATTTGCCAACATATTAGCACATTTTCACCAATAAAACATAGCAGAATTAGCCGTTAGCATCTCCGTTCACATTGATGTAAAGACAGGTATCACTGGTTTACTTTAATACTGAATACAACCTAAAAACGTTATAATTCTCAGGCAGGTTTAGCAGCTACAAACAACGCTAGATATAGTGAGTTACAGGGTGTTTCTCAATGTCGAGGACGCTTCCTTGGTAGAACATGTCCCGAACGAAGAATGGTGGAACAGGCTAACAGGTGTGCGTCATATGCGAGGCCCCGCCTTAAATGGAGCGCGATTTCCGCCAAAGATTTGGAAATTGGTCCGTGCGCAAAGCATTGTGGGGATTTTAAGACCGCGGAGGATACACATGAGCAGCCTCGAAATGTCCCGCTACGAAGGACGCCGGCCTCGGTAGAACTCCAAGTATGCTGGACATTGGAACAGTCCTTCGGCGGGACTCGATGACGTAGCATCCTTGAAATAGTGGCTCTGGAGCATCCTTCCTCGACATTGAGAAACACCCACTGTGTGGACTCTGCTTTGTTTTTGCCTATATTTGCTAACACATTTTCACCATTGAAACCTAGCAGAATTAGCTGTTAGCATCTCCTCTGTGCATCATAACTATTAACAACCTTTGATTTACTTTAATGCTGAATAAAACTTAAAAAACGTGATAATTCTAAGGCAGGTTCTGCTGCTATAAATAGTTGACTTTCCTCTGGTTTCTCTGTGTGTTCAGTGGCGTTTATCAGCATTAGATTAGAGATAATGATAACAGTGTGAAAGGGAAGGTCGTGCTGAATCTGAAAATATACGTATCGTGTGTGTTCACGTCTAACTGAGTCATGGCTCCATACATAAGTGGATTTCTGTCTAATTGCTGTAATTGGTTGCTGAGGGTTTTAATTGTAACCCAGCTGCTGCGCTGATAAGCTTCTAAACTACAATGAATGACCTGCAGTCGTCTTTTAAACACCTGAACGCACCTGTCCCTTTAACCTCACGAAGTATCCCTGCAACACAGGGAGATGACATATAATTACAATTAATAATTCAATCTAAAAGTCAAGTAATGCTGATCCCTGCATTTCCAAGCTTCACACCGTTTATCATGTCTTTTATTCTATGCCCCCTAAAAAACTATCAATCAGCTAGTATTTAAATAGCTTAGAGATAATGACCAAAGAGATATTAGTACACGCACTTTACATATTTATTTTTTATACATATACAACACACTTTAACTTTTTATTTTAATATGAATATTTGTATTATATTATATATATTTTTTTATTGCACATCTCTTTCTTATGTTTTTATAAATATTTGTATTTTATTTATCTTTTTAATGCATATTTTTTCTTTACATATTGTATTATACCATATGTGACCTGCTCCATCGAAATCAGTCGCATTGACCCGAAGACACATTTTGAGTTGTATACACTGTTGGAGTCATCATTTTGAGAAAAAGGCCTTCAAAGTTTCCTCTTCTCTGGAATCCATCGATCTGATTGGTTATTAGCAAATGATCAAAATACTACGGAGGGAAGATATTTTCGTTTGGATTACTGGTCTGGGGGAAGCTCGCGAGCGTGTGTGTGTGTGTGTGTGTGTGTGTGTGTGTGTGTGTGTGTGTGTGTGTGTGTGTGTGTGTGTGTATACGTGTGTGTGTTTGTGTATTTTTGCGTTTGTGTGTATTGTGTTTGTTTCCCGGGGAAAACACTCAGGAGAAACACCGGCTGTTGTTACGCCTGCTGTGACGTCAAGTTACTCCGTTCTCCGCTTGTAATTATGCCGTTACAAGCTTCAAAGTTGTATTTATCATCTGAATTTGCCGAAACAAGTTTCATATTCTGAAAGCCAAGACTTTGTTTATTTGAAATCAGATGAAATCAAACTGTAACGGACCCTGCCGTGTTATCTATGATTACTATACGCCTTACATTCATAATGTCAGCCGGAGGGAGGGGGGGCGGCGTGCGGAACAGCAGAGTGCGAGTGAGAGCTGTCTTCTTCCCTTTACAAGCTGTAAATGTATTTATCGTGTGATTTTGGAAATAAAAGTTTCATATTCTGAAAGCCAACACTTTGTTTATTTAAAATCAAACAAAACACCCGAACCCCGAAAAACTAGTTTTTTACGCAAATCCACGTTTATTTTGAAATGAGCCGTTGCGACTTCCGACTGATTTCCACAGAGCGGGTCACATATATTTATACACATTTTTACCCTACCTTCCAGTGTTTTTTATATATTGATTAATGGTAGATTTATCCATCAGCTCAGAGTCCTATCTGACCCGTTGCTCCTTTTCTTCTTCTATGGTACGTCTGTGTCTGAACACACACATACACGTTAATCTCATTATAACAACACTTCCCTGCGATGAGGCATTAATGGGTTTTCCAGGATATCCCGACGTTCCCGTTTCCCCTCAGCAGACGCTTATTAAAGCTGATGTTCCAAGATCTGAGAGAGATTAGAGAATAATTGGTGATTCAAACACTTCCTGCTCTGAGAAATATCACTCAGAGACATTACGCCTTTCATAGAGAGCCCTGCCGCCATGAGCATCATCACAATAATTCAATTAATGGTCAAAAACAAAGACAAATAAAGGGATTTTATTCCTTTTACTGGACGCTGTGTTGGTCCTACAGCCATTTACATTAAATCCTCACAGACTCTAATTAAAAAGTGTATTTTAACCAGAAAATGATCTCGCTCAACCGTCAAATGTTGTTTCCTCACAGGTTTCCCGCCTGAAGCAAATTAAATCTTAATTAAAATCAATCAAGTTGCAAGAAAAACAAAAACAAACCATTAATCGTACGTTCTGCCTGGGTAACAGGAGCGCTGCGCCTGTTACTAAAATGCAGATTTTCCCCGTAAAATGTTAACGTGATGCCAGAAAACAATATTTCTGTTCCTCAAAAACTGACTCATGACTCCAGAAATCTGAGTATCAGACAGAGCGTCAGACGGCTGTGTTTTCACGGAGCTCCGACGTCACGTTGTTGTAGTTGTTGTTGTTGTTTACCATCTTGTATACGGGCGACATGTTCTGGAGATAATTGATATGTCTTATAAACAAGATCAGAGACACAGGGTGTTTCTCAATGTCGAGGAAGGCTGCTCCAGAGCCACTATTTCAAGCATACTACGTCATCGAGTGCCGCCGAGGGCCTGTTCCACTGTCCAGCATACCCGGCGTAGCGAGAAATTTCGAGGCTGCACATGAGTAGACTCCGCGGTCTTAAAATCCCCACAATGCTTTGCGCACGGACCAATTTCCCCAAATCTGTGGCGGAAGATGTAAGGGGCGGGGCCTCTCATATGACGCACACCTGCACACTTGCTCGCCTGTTCCACTCTTTGTTTTCCGAATGTCAGGAAGTATTCTTTACTCGCTTCTGAAGGAAGATGCTCGGAAGACATGTGCTACCAAGCAAGCGTACTCGACATTGAGAAACACCCACAGTATCACCTCATACTATATCTTTCTAGAAACACCCCTGAGTGTATTGGTTTCATTAGCCAACATACTGTAAGCTACATTCAGAAATAAGACGTGTTTTTTGGGTAATTTATTTGTATTTTATTATAGGTTTACCTTTAGACGTCATGCATACAGGAATCAGCTGTTTTTAAAAATGTATTTGTTATTTATTTGTTGTTAAATCTACTGGCCATTTTAAGGTCTACATACAATAATGAGAAGGGTTTTAATATTTATCTATTTTTGTAGATTTTAATGGAAATGTTAAGTTCTTCATGCAAAAATGAGAATACTTTTTTTGAGATTTTAATCATAATGCATTTTATTTATAGAGCGCTTCTCTAGTAACCCTAACACTAACACTTAACACCCTAACACTTCACAAAGTAAATATTCATACAAACAACACTTAGAATACATAAAGCACAGCTGATTGTTACGTAACAAAGCATCCGTTTGAAGACGAGATTTAATGTGTGTGTGTGTGTGTGTGTGTGTGTGTGTGTGTGTGTGTGTGTGTGTGTGTGTGTGTGTGTGTGTGTGTGTGTGTGTGTGTGTGTGTGTGTGTGTGTGTGTGTGTGTGTGTGTGTGTGTGTGTGTGTGTGTGTGTGTGTGTGTGTGTGTGTGTGTGTGTGTGTGTGTGTGTGTGTGTGTGTGTGTGTGTGTGTGTGTGTGTGTGTGTGTGTGTGTGTGTGTGTGTGTTTCAGAATATTGTGCAGGAGCGTTCAGGTCCTCTGTGTTTTACAGCGCTCAGATTAAAACCTGTTGGAGCCTGAAGGCACCACAGCCTGTCTGTTTGGAGAGCCTCTTCCTCCTCCTCCTCTTCCTCTTCCACCTTCATATGTCGTAATGAAACAAAACAAAATGTCTTCTTCATCTCCTTTGAAACAGATTGTCTGACGGACGCATTCTTCTCCGTCCTCTTTATAGAAAACACTCAAAAGGAAACCAGGATGTTTCCGAGCTGCAGAATGATGCAATGTACCATCAGCAGTGTTTCCTCATGATAGCCAGACGTGGAGAGATGAATGAAACACCCACAAGATGTGTTTCTGCCTCAAATCTGGAAGACAAAGTCTGGCAACAGATCTGTTTCACCAAAGCTATTGCAAAATCTAAATATGTCAAAGGATAGTCATCGACACAATCTAGTGTTTATTTACTGGTTATTTTAATTACATTTTTAACCATAACTCTAAATAATTCTACAATTTGATATCAACAAAATACAATTAATTTATTATTGTTATTTATTTAATATGTATATATTTTTTTCTCCAGTCCAACAAAAAAAACTACATTTTATGACGATTAATTATACTTTAAAAAAACTTTTTATTAAATAACTTTGTACATACTGATATACACCTGAACATCAGCAGGAGAGGACTCTTTAAAGTAGAGACACTACATACTGATATACACCTGAACATCAGCAGGATAGGACTCTTTAAAGTAGAGACACTACATACTGATATACACCTGAACATCAGCAGGAGAGGACTCTTTAAAGTAGAGACACTACACACTGATATACACCTGAACATCAGCAGGAGAGGACTCTTTAAAGTAGAGACACTACATACTGATATACACCTGAACATTAGCAGGAGAGGACTCTTTAAAGTAGAGACACTACATACTGATATACACCTGAACATTAGCAGGAGAGGACTCTTTAAAGTAGAGACACTACATACTGATATACACCTGAACATCAGCAGGAGAGGACTCTTTAAAGTAGAGACACTACATACTGATACACACCTGAACATCAGCAGGAGAGGACTCTTTAAAGTAGAGACACTACATACTGATATACACCTGAACCTCAGCAGGAGAGGACTCTTTAAAGTAGAGACACTACATACTGATATACACCTGAACATCAGCAGGAGAGGACTCTTTAAAGTAGAGACACTACATACTGATATACACCTGAACATCAGCAGGAGAGGACTCTTTAAAGTAGAGACACTACATACTGATATACACCTGAACATCAGCAGGAGAGGACTCTTTAAAGTAGAGACACTACATACTGATATACACCTGAACATCAGCAGGAGAGGACTCTTTAAAGTAGAGACACTACATACTGATATACACCTGAACATCAGCAGGAGAGGACTCTTTAAAGTAGAGACACTACATACTGATATACACCTGAACATCAGCAGGAGAGGACTCTTTAAAGTAGAGACACTACATACTGATATACACCTGAACATCAGCAGGAGAGGACTCTTTAAAGTAGAGACACTACATACTGATATACACCTGAACATCAGCAGGAGAGGACTCTTTAAAGTAGAGACACTACATACTGATATACACCTGAACATCAGCAGGAGAGGACTCTTTAAAGTTATAAAATAATAACATACCTTTCTGACTCTGTTTGCTTTCCTCTCAGGATGAATCACGTAGAGAGTTAACGACTTTATGTCCTCACCTTTTTTAATGACATTAAATGTCACATTAACATCTTATAATGATAATAAAGGTCGCTTTAATGATAATATACTGAGGGTCACATTAAAAATAGATAAAGGTCACTCTAACATTTAATATTTATGTGATCATTTATTTTAGTTGGACTGCAAAAG
Source organism: Trematomus bernacchii (assembly GCF_902827165.1). NCBI lineage: Eukaryota > Metazoa > Chordata > Actinopteri > Perciformes > Nototheniidae > Trematomus > Trematomus bernacchii. The sequence continues at coordinate 125,531 of NW_022987642.1, forward strand.
ACACACTTTTATGTTGTTTTTATTATAGATTATTACGTTTATTTTTCAAACTTAGCAGCAGCTTTCAAAAGAAAATATAAAGTGCATTGAAAAACAGATAATTAAAAGAAATAGGGCAACACATTGGGGCGCAAACTTTCTTTTATTAGAAATGATTAAGCATGCACAAACACAACAAATCCACTGCGTTTCCACGGTGATAGCTCAGCGTGAAAAACAAAATGTTTGTGTGTTTGATTGCCATCGTTCTCTCTGAGAGCATGCACCTGCTGTTTGTTTCACATTTTTACACAATTTCCCCCAAACTTTCCCATCAGAAATCAGCGTGATTATCAGGACAAAGACTTCCTGCTGCTCGAGCACTCTCCCGATTCACCGTCATGATTTAAAACTCACTAAAAGTTATAAAAGCTTGTAGTTTCTCAACAGTTTGAACCTCAGGATGAAAGTGATTTATCCCCCGTGCAGGGTAAATCTCAGGAGTAGGAAAAACATATTTCTGCTTCAAACGATTGATTTTCTACGCTCCGGTTGGCTTTTTTCTGGCTGCTTTACCCCCGAGGACACTAAATATTGTTCCCATTAAACAATGTGAAAAGGAAAAACTTATGGCAGCACACAGTACTGTACGATAGGCCTCAAACACCCTCACCTGTACTCACTTATATCATAGCCTTTTTCATTCATTTTAGTCATTTTGAGGCTCTTTGTAGTCATTTTGAGTCTCTTTGTAGTCATTTTGAGTCTCTTTGTAGTCATTGTGAGTCTCTTTGTAGTCATTTTGAGTCTCTTTGTAGTCATTTTGAGGCTCTTTGTAGTCATTTTGAGTCTCTTTGTAGTCATTTTGAGTCTCTTTGTAGTCATTTTGTGTCTCTTTGTAGTCATTTTGAGTCTCTTTGTAGTCATTTTGAGTCTCTTTGTAGTCATTTTGAGTCTCTTTGTAGTCATTTTGTGTCTCTTTGTAGTCATTTTGAGTCTCTTTGTAGTCATTTTGAGTCTCTTTGTAGTCATTTTGAGTCTCTTTGTAGTCATTTTGTGTCTCTTTGTAGTCATTTTGAGTCCCTTTGTAGTCATTTTGAGTCTCTTTGTAGTCATTTTGAGTCTCTTTGTAGTCATTTTGTGTCTCTTTGTAGTCATTTTGAGTCTCTTTGCAGTCATTTTGAGGCTCTTTGTAGTCATTTTGAGTCTCTTTGCAGTCATTTTGATTCTCTTTGTAGTCATTTTGAGGCTCTTTGTAGTCATTTTGAGGCTCTTTGTAGTCATTTTGAGGCTCTTTGTAGTCATTTTGAGGCTCTTTGTAGTCATTTTGAGTCTCTTTGTAGTCATATTGTGTCTGTGGTTGTTTTGTCTCTATTCATAGTCATAGTGAGTCTCTTTCGTTCACCTTGTAGATGTTTTGCTTCTCTTTGTACAGTTTTTGAGTACCTTTGAATACCCAGTGTCTCTTTGTAGTCGTTTTAGTTTTGTGTCACTTAGTAGTTTTGATATTGTCGTTCATGGCTGTTTTGCACCTTTTTGTAGACGTTTTGTTTCCCATTATGATCTTTGAGTAACTTGTGGTTGTTTTACCCCTATTCATAGTCCTAGTCAGTAATATTGTAGCTGTTTTTCATCTCTTTGTGGACCCTCCTTTTTAGTCATCTTACGTGGTCATTTTGAGTCTGTTCCTAGTTGGTCCGAAGGTCAGTGATAACCTGATGCTTGATGTACAGTCCAGACGTTGTTTCTTGATATCGTCGGTTCCTCTCTGCTGCCTTTATGTTCTCGCTCCGCCTCTCTCCTCAGTCAACTATCATCTCTTTTGTCATGTTGACATTGACAGAGGGACTGTTATCCTCTCTTCTGTCTCTCTTCATCACCTCTGCGTCTTCTTCAGAGTGATGATCCGATCGGACAGCCGCAGTCTCGGGTCAGCAGTGTTTGATATGGAGGCAGTAGAGACTGTCTGTTGATCTCAAAGTCAAGGATACATATATATATATACGCCGGCGGGGGGGAAAGTGTGTGAGTGTGGGTGTGTTGGTCTCTGCACTCATATCAGTTGCTAAACCATCCATCAAATTACTGTGGCAACCGAGCGTCCGTCACCCCATCCATCATCCAAGGGCGACAGCAAGAGATGTCACGGGCGAGGGGAGAGATAACAAGGGGAGAGGAGAAGGGGAGGAGGGGAGATAAGGAGGAAATGAGGACACTGAAGATGAGAAGTGAGAATTAATTGAGAATAGGGAATTGTAATGTTTTGTGTTTGAGCGATTATCGGCCCCCCGAATGCCCGGAGTTTGAATTATCTTCAGCTTCGAGGACAAAATGTCACCTTTAGTTCTTCTGTTCCTCGTTTAATGGGCTAATTTACCTCTTATCAAGAGTATCTGCACTGGAAACACATCCCTGCTCGGGGATGCCCTATCATTTAAATGCTAAGTGTTGTTGCTGAGTCTTTTATTTTGAAGGGTACAGCCTGAAAGATCCATTCCTACTTCACCTTTTGCTTCTTAAAGTGTTGAAAATGTCAGCATCAGAAATACTTTATTTGTGCCCATGCAAACATTTGATTTTGTTCCATTTAGGACATTCAATTAAATGAATGATTCATATATATAAACAAATAGGTGTTTAAATGACAGTATGCACATTGGACCTTAACATAACAAGAATATAAAAGCACTTACAAAAGCTTGAATTACTCTTTTAAATATGTCATGTAGTCTTTTTTCCATCGTTATGCTATGCTAAGCTAACTCGATCCAGCTTTTAGTGTAATTGTTGAATATTTACTTTCAATGATTTGCCCTAGACTTCTGCTTTCAGACGTAGTTATTTAGGAAGTTATTACCAGAACTGATAATAATCCAATGCAGGGCCAACAATGTAATATAATACATTATTTAGTATATATTATATATTTACATATGTATATTTATATATCATTATATTATATATGCCCTTTGAGTGCAACCATAATGCTGATGTGGCCCGGGATGAAATTGAGTTTGACCCCCCTGTGCTAGAATGATGGTTATCTGATCCTCAAACAAGAGTCATAGGCATATTTCCCTACTTTTCGGAGCTACACTTTTCTATTTCAAGACAACGTTGTCCATATTAGAAGGGAAGTTTGTCGAGGCCAATGTGCAGCGCTTCATTTCTAACAGTGCGGGTCATGATTACGGTTTTTGACTGCCACAATGAGCATTTATTCTGCAAGAATAAAGGTTTTTCTGCAGGGAAGTGTTGATCGACAGTGCTTGGATTGTGTTCATTAACCACTGAGTGCATTCTCACTGTGGCCAATACATGCTTTTCCCTTAATTGCAGATGAATTAGAGGCAGGCTGTTACTGGAGTCTCTTGTCTTTGTTTGAACAGCACTTTATGTTACCTTGTTTTCTGATCGGCTCCATTCTGTGGTGATAATTGTCCTCTCTTTCTGTTAATCTGTTTCACATTAAAAAGCCCTGCTGCAGTTTGGAGGGGAATGATGTGCTCTCCTCCCTGAAAGGATGTCACAGAGAGGACAGTGTTTCAATAACATTAGTTTAATTCAAAATGGCAAAGTAGGATCTGGACTTAGTGACAGCAAATGCTATTCCTTTAAAAAGAGACCCTGTTGTTGCTCTGATTGGACATAATGTAAGTCAAATTATTTCATTTACACACCAGTATTGGGGCACTTTCTTCCAGACTTAATTGGTTAGTATAGTATTGGATGGATTGACACATTTATACTGACGTTTGTGGTCTCCAGAAAATGAATACGACTGACTTCGGTAATCATCTGCCTTTCTTCTATTGCCACTATTACGTGTTGTTTTTTGTCTTGATTGACATATCTTTAAAATAATTTAACATATTGACATGAAGATTGGTTCACACATTCGTGTTCCCAAGAGGATGAATCCTAGTGACTTTGGTAATTCTGTGACTTTCTTCTATTGCCACCAATAAGCAGCAATGTATTGCTTTGACTGAAATAGTATCAGTATCTATTGGATAGTATCCATAGGACCGATTGACATGGAGTCTAGTGTACACATTCATGGTCCCCAGAGGACGAATGCTAGACTTGGCTGATCGTCTGACGGTTTAAAGTGCCACCATTAGGCAGTTTTATTTGTTTTGATTGAAATATCTCAATAACTGTTCGATAGATCGCCATCAACTTTGGTAAAACCATTGATGGTTACCTCACGATGAATTATAGAACATGTGGTGATTATCAGACTTGTCATCTTGTGCCATCATTGGGTCAAAGTTTCAATTGAGCACCACTTTGGTTTGTAACCAATATACAGCCAAACTGAGGACAATGTCAGCATGTTAGCATCACTTCATTCTGTTTTTCCTCTCTTTCTGTTGCCAGCTAGTATTTGAACTATTTTCTCTTGAACATTGAATTGCATATGTTCTCCAAGATATGGCTTTATAGGAAAATGAATGGTGACATTTCTGTGATTTGTGCAAAACCCTT